>NC_083465.1:10455800-10730800 GCF_030014155.1 Tachysurus vachellii | reverse complement strand
AACGGATAAATACCGAAGTTATGGCTGAAAAGTGCATATGCTTCATTTCCTTTCGAATTTGATCATATGCAACATTAAATAATTAAGACCAGATCCATCATGAGTGAGCGAGAAATTGAGAGAGAGAGAGAGAGAGAGAGAGGAAATCAATGAGCCCAATTCCACCCCCCAACAGTGTTATTGCACCATTAATTAAAGTTATTGTAAATACTCAATATTCACAGTCTTCTTCCTTTCTTTCGTTCTTTCTATCTATCTATCTTCTCCATTCTGCTGCTGTCTCTCTCATACAGGGGTTCCTCTGTGTGTGAATTAGGTGGAGGGATGACATGTCTTGCTGGGCTCATGGTAAGTGAAAGATGTGTGATACGCACACACAGACACACACAGACACACACACACAGACACACACACTACCCAATCACAGGCAAATGGGCGATTTCAGCATGGATACCCAAACACAGGCACATTGTAAGCATCATGAAATGAGTTCAAATACACTGGCATTTCCGCCTCAGCAACCGCAGAGCGATGGACTGACTCCACATGAGCATTCTTACACACAAGCATGCACACGCACATGCATATGCATAAGCACATGCACATGCATACTCAAGCACACATATATGCATGGGGGGTTAGTGGTGGCCTATGGATGCTTCTACAGGAGGAACATGCTGTAAAGCTGACCAATCTTGTCTTTATAAGACCCTCCTCTCTTTATCTTGTCCACTCAATACTCCTGTGTTGTGACATTGGCCAGCACTACTGAATAGACTTCACTCCACCAAGTACTACAGTTCCTTGTCATCCCTTGTTTCTCTGCTCTTTACCCAACACACCATTTTTGTCTCGTGTGGCTGCTTCAGAGCCCTTAGGCTGTGGAGTCTGTGTGGCCAGCTGCTGGTGCAGGCTCCTTTGACCTCAAATGCGTTTCAATGTGAGAGACAGAGAAAGCAAAATTTCCAGGGAAACATCTGGATGCAGTATTTTCTCTTCACATCATCTAGTTCACAATTATAGTGAAGGCCATCCTAAAAATATATGCTAGTAGTAGATCACTTTGAGCTTTTGACTGCTTGTTGCACAGCCTATTATGTGACCTTTTACTGACATTTGAAGGATCTCAAAAAAAACTCACTTTAAAACATATAGAAGAACACACATAAAGAATCTAGATTTGCTTTGATATCCAAAGACATTCTTCAATATTAAAAAAAAGCATCTTTCCACACTCTCACACACATCCACCTGACCCCACCCCCGGACACAATTCCTCTTCAAACCTACAGCGACACACACCCTTCTCGATAAAGACGTTCACTAGAATGAAAATACGTTGTGGATAAAAAAATACACGGTAACAAAGAAAGGGGGAAGACTGTGAGAACAAAAGCAGAGGCAGCGTAGTGCAAAGTTATATGAAGGGCATCAGGCAGGCCTGGCGAGCCGAGTGCGGAGTGACAGTGGAGCGCGATGGCCCCGCCTGATAAACACAACGCTGCAAATGAAAGGCTCGGTGCTCGCCATCATCTCCTGTCACAATGCAATTACCCAACAGAGTGATAGCAAGATAGAGGGCTCCCAGCCACGGGGAATGATAAAAGTATTGACTGATTTGATTGAATGATTAAAATAATGCAGACGTAAAATGAAAAAACGGGCCAAGAGACAGAAGAGGAGGGATGAGCAGAGATGGAGGGAGAGAAGGGGGGTGAGAAGGAGAGAGAGCGAGAGACACAGAAAGTGTGTAGTCTGTGAAGCGAGGGGGATTTTTTAGAATTCCAAGGGGTGTGTATCTGTATGTATAAGGGGGGTGTTTTGTTTTGTATTTTGTTGTGTTTCAATTCCTCGGTTTTCATCTCTCTATTTTTTTTCCCCCCTTCAGATTGCCGTTTGTGCTGAGGTGAAGGAAGTGCTGCTATCTGATGGGAATGAGAAGGCCATCGAGAGTATCCTCCTCATACTGAGCAATCTCTGTCTATTTGAGTGAGTGGGTGTATGCGTGATTGTGAGCGTGTTTCAATTTTCTGTTATCACGCGCCTGTTTTTATTTTCCAAAATGCAAAAGCATTGAGCTCAGACAGAACGAGTTGTGCGTATTGTTTAGTGTTTTGTAGCTCCCTGCGTTGCTTCTACTACCTTTACTTCTTTTACATACTTTACCATAGCTTTTATCTTTTATCTTTCAGGATGCAAACATGAACGTTCTCTGAGATTTTGTTGCTATCACATGCTTTCCTTAAGCATGTGGCTAATCATGTACATATTCATGTACACTACAGGCTACTACAGCTTGTGTGGACTCACCTGCTCTTTCTCTTTAATCCTATATAATGTGCATCTAATTACTTTCTCTCACTCTAGGTGTTTTTCCACTGCCCAAAATACAAGAGCTTAATTCCTCCAATTAGCCTTCAGTCTAATTGCAGAGGTATAGTTTTTATACCAGTTCAAATCTGGAGCAACATTTAATTGGTAGTCTTGGACTAGCAGGCCTGAATGTTGCTGATTTTTTTTTTAGGTTCGATATGATTCACACAAAAAAACCCTGAGAAAAAGAAAAAGAAATGATTTTTTTTTTGTGGTGTTGTTTATGCTGTCAAAAGCGACATGGTGCTATATTAGTCACAATTGTTTACATTTAATTCATATAATTTTCTTTTTTTTTTTAACATTGATGATTAGCCAAACAACCGAACAGACAAAAGGATAACTTTTGATCCATTCATTTCTTCATTGTTTCCTCTCAACAATGGTGTCACAGCCCACTGAAATGATGATTATTTTGCTTATACATTCATCACTTTAACGATTCTACTTGTCTCTTAAGTTAAAAAAATGAACTGGAACTAAAAGCCCAATCGTATTTGGGCTGGTTCCTGTTTCCTCCTACTTTTCATCCTCCTTTTTTAGCGTTCGTCCTTCCACCAGAGCATGGTCCATAAAAAAAGCAGCAGCAACCAAGACGACGGCAAATACTTCAAAATTACAGTGTTCGTTAGTACAAAAGCCAGTGCTGTGATGACAGTGGGTCTTTATTGAATCTCTGCGCTTGGCAAACAATAGCAGTGACACGAAATCGCACACAATTCTCCATTGAGAGGAGAGATTTGTTTAAAAGAAAAGAGCCAAATGGAGGGGAAGGGTGCTGAGATGGATAATCAGAAAAGACATGCTTGCAACAGTCAGAGCCCATGCCTAAGCCATTTCCTCTTATAGAGAGTGAAAAGGCTGCCGGTGGGTTGATAGAGCATTAATTGGCAGCGCTTTGTGCAGGAGATGTTTCTGCCATAATAGAGCACTGATAGATCTGATGATATGATAGGAGCCGTAACAATGCCGTTTGTCCCTGGAGCATAAAAATAACATTCTCCTGTATACGTTCTATGGCTCTTTTTTTCCAGAAGGCAAAAATTGAGAGGAGCCGAACAGTTCAGATAGCAGTACATTTAGCTCATAATAGGCTAGTGATGCGATTATTCAACCTGCACCAAAGCAAAATGTGGTATTTTTTAAATGACAGATTTTCAGAATGGTTAAATGAAATGTTAATTAGATACACTAGTCAAAGCTATAGCTATAGAGTTAGTGTGACTGTAACCCAATTATTGTCACAGTGCTTTGTGCAACAGTAGTGTGCGCAAGGCTCAGTCGCTTTACCGAGATTTTTAAACACCTCAGTCTCAGTGTCACTTCTGTGTTGAGAGAAAACATCAACCTTAAATCAAGCAAAAAGTAGAATTATGGTCAGTCACTGACACTAATACAGGGTTATTAAGGTGATTAGATTAAAATTAAATTAAGTTAAATAAAGTGATATTGCTTTGCACTGGAAATTAACGATACTTCTTTTGACAAATGCCAAACGTAAAGCAGTCTCTGTCCTATTATTGATAAATATTCTGTTTTCATCGTGTTTTAAACAAGCCATATTGTCACTTTACTACTAAGACCCGAGAAGGAAAATAAAATGAAAACTTCACAGAAAATTCCATTTTCTTACAGGATGTCCGTAGCTCTGTGATTAGTCCCTGACTCTATCAGCTGCTTTCAGGTAAATAATTTACAAATGTGATTGATAAACAAGATGTAAGAACATGATGAGCCTAATAATGTGGCCTTTTAGTTACGAAGGCAAACCAACTGCCACAAACCACAAACTGTACACTAACAAGCCAACACATAAGGTGTCATGCTGAGATTAGATCCGCCACCCCAAGTGGGAGTTGTTTTTGATTTGATGCATGAGGTAATGGGGGCTAATATACTGCATATGAGCTTGAGTAACTAACTGTATACCTTTAAAATGTTCAGTAGGTTTAGCTACAAAGCAGGTTTGTCTAATAATTTGATGGAAAGCTGTACAGCAGACACTTGTTTTTGAGTTTGGATGTATTTCTGTCAACTTTAAAGTCTGGACCATTGTGTGCTTTGTTGTATGAAGAGACAGAAAGAAAAGAAATAAAAACCTAGAGAAAGACAATATGCCATGAGTGTGTGAATGTGAAAGACTTTACCCTTCACTGATGTCCTCTACTGTCTTCTGCTGTAGTTTGCTCTACTACTCTGGACACTGTGCTGTAACTAACCTAACCTTGAATTACTGAAATCACTGAAATGTATCATGAAGTGATTGACATTCACACTAGAGAACAAAACACAGGAAGCAAATGTTCTCTCTTTACTCTTCTCCATGGCGTGCTTTCTCACTTTGCCTTTAATGTGTCTACTAGGAATGTAACCATAAACGAATGCATTATTAAGATTGATAGATAACTGACTGTTCACCATTTTAATCAATCATTTTGTTATGTTAAAAGTAATTAAGGTTATTAGGATTTCAGATAGTCAGTGGCCCATAGTGACAATGCATGTATGTAATATTTGGATTAAAAAGGAGGAGTGTATTTTTGGTACACGTCACAAAGAAGAACCAAGAGGAGTTTTAAGTGTGTGTGTCTACATGTGTGGATATCAATGTGAGACACAGTATTTCTGACCTCTTCCCCAGTGGGCTTCTCCTGATGAGATTACACTGTGAGCTCTACTCTATCTCCTGAACGGTTGATCGCATCCGTGTGACACACTTCCACAGCCTCTCTCGCCCCGCCATCCTACGCCGGTGACACAGCCTCCAAACTGTGCTCCCGGCTATAGATTGGATTTGCTACGGCTGTTTGGCACACAGTGAGAGCTAGCGGGAAGTGAAGAGGCTGAAGTCCTAATTGAATTAGCTTAAAACTGTGGTCTATTCTATTAATAGATGGATTGCCATCAATCCTGCTGGCTAGCACTCTGGGTGGAGGCTCATTGGGGGCAGTGACTACACGTTAAAAGCCTTCTTAGTCACTGTCTCTAGGGAAGTTTTGATTTCTCTCTCACTTGTAAGGTTGAGAGTGAGCAGAAGTGAGATAGAATACAAGTGGGAAGGATGATCTGTAGGGCATGAATGAACTAACAACAAGCATGATGGAAAGACTATGTGTATGCTAAAATAAAAATGGACAAATGGTTTTCATGGTCATGGTTTCACCAGCCATAATGAAAGACGAATTCACCTAATGGGACATATGACTGAGTTTATTGGAGTGAGTGTGTGTTGTGTGTGGAAGCCTGTGTCTGCCTTAACCCCTATTCCAGATGTGCGTGTGGTTATCGAGAGGAACAGACGAGCCGGACTGTTCACCTGCACCGATGTGTCCAGCAGGTGGGATCTCTGTTACTGAAACCAAATCATTTCACTAAACAAATGCACTGCCTACTCGTTTTATTGACTGCTGCAAAAAATGTTGCCAATATAATCTGCATTCAAATATTGTAAGGGTCAGTTGACTAATGCACTGTGCTGATGCTATTAATGTAAATAGATCAAAACCTCAAAAAGGTATAGTTAGTCATACTGTATGTCAGTATATGCTGTATAATGTGAAGGACTTCTGTTAGCGAGGTAAACACAGAGGACCTGGAATTTATGACTCACTGGACATGTGTTCAAATAGTAGGAACATGAAGCAAAAAGAAAACAGGTATTATCATGTTTTTGGAACCATTATCGTGTTTTACTCACAAGATTTTAATTCAAGAAGTTAAAAGGAAAAGAATTAAGAATAAACAAAGTATATACTGTAAAATATTTACAAGATTGCATGAGTGTATTGTCTTAATTATTAAATATATATTGAGATGTATATACTGACCATTTAAATGTCATTTTTGTGCATTAACATAACGCAATTAGAGACATTGTTTAAAACCTTTATTATCCTTTGCATTTTATTAGAGGCAATTATGCATCTATTTATGTAATAAAACATTTTAGATAACTTTAGAGTCCTTGCTGATGGAAGATGCTTTCTTTCTAGTTTTTTTTTTAAGTTGTTGAAATGAACTGAACATAAACATTGTTTCTGAGCTAAGCTTTATGTCAGAAAATGAATACCTTAAAAACTTAATAGTCTGACTGATTTGATATTGATGTCTACATGTACTATAATAATTAAATACTAACCCTAACAACTAAGTCATATAATGATAAACATCCCCATTGTGTAAAACCATTAACAACAACAACAACAATAATAATAATAATAATAATAATAATAATAATAATAATAATAATAAAATTGTAGAGCACTTGGCTATGCAACATAGACCCATGAGTGCTGGGTTCCTGTATTGATTGCACCATAATAATCACTATAAATACGGCTGAATAGAGCCATTTGCCTTGATTATGAGTTATAAATCTCAAGCACCGTGTCTTCTTCCGAGTCTCATCTTCCTGCTTTCCCACAACAAGGTTTACAGACTGTGGGACACAATCTTAATGTATTATCACCTAAAATCATTTTGGTATTCAGTGATCTAAGCGCTCTTCTCTCTACACTCCTCCCTCCTCCCTCCATATTTACCCTAGGCTGATGAAGTGCAGGAGTAAATGTATAATTAGCCTGCATTACTTTGATTGTTTTCTTTAGAGATTAGGCTTCCTGTCAGAGCACGCGCTTTAAGAGGGGTGAAGGTCGTGCATGATTGGATGAGGCAGGGGGGGGATTCTCTTTCTCAACTCTGTGAATAAGTGGTGTGGCCCCCTGCTGAGAGAGGAGATTGTATTTCCACAAGACATAATTTTTGTTTACTGAGTGTTAATAATAGCTAATTAATAATCAGATTCTCTTGCCAGGAAAAAAAAACTCACCCGTAGCACGGAAGGTGGAGATAGGTAGAGAAAATTAAATGAGAGTCGAGAGCGGAGAGAATAGAATGGCAGGCGTGTTAACTGCCTTGATCCGGATTCGGATCAGAACAATCCACTTTGTAAGAGTAAGAGTTAAAAGTGACCTGAGCCTCAGAGATTTGATTAAAGCAGACAGTATTATAAAGTCACTGTGACTGTACTGTGACTGAGTATCGTTCTGAAGACGTTTCACCCACTCGTCTGTAGCATCTCAAAAGTCAGCCGCAGATAGTATTATCTCTCATTCCTTTTTTTTTTCTTTTTCTTTGCTTGTCATTTTCACAAAACTCATAATCTGAGTTGTTTATCCTCAGGGTGGTGAGATGGGACAGTGAAGGTGACGTGTCTGCAATGGAGGGCCGCTTTGACGTGGTCATGTGTGCTGATTGGTAAGTCATACCCCAGTCATCTGTTTCAGCAAATGCACCCAATCCACACCTGATCTCTGCATCTCACCTAATCACACGAAGCACTCTAACATCCCATCCGGCTCCATCTACAACAACACAAAACATGTACTGCACATTCACAAGTTTAATATCAAGCGTAAACTGTCAACAGGTAGTGCAGCTCTCCGAGTTTGCTTGCATCACTATGAAACTACAAAACTATCATATCTCACCCTGTAGCAGCTTTTTCAGACACAATATGTCCACACCCTCAATAACAGCTCACGGCTCGTTGGTCTGGTGATGGTGCGTTAATATCCACACTTGCGCAACGCTTATCAGATGGCAGCCTTCAGCCCAAGGCTGGCACCGTGTTACTTCCCCTTGGCTAACCCCGCCAGGCATTTTCATTTTTCCCCAAATTGCCTTCTTTTTTCATGCTCGACGTCCCAGCAAATGGATGTCTTAGGCAAATTGCAAATAATTATGCCGGTGTGAGGAGCCGGAAGAGAGACTGAGAGCGAGAGAGAATAACACAAACATTTCAATTAGCTTGCTTCTTAACATAGATCTCAGTCCTGATTTGTTTTTTATCTTTGTTTAAAAAAAAAAAAAAAAAAAAAAAAAAAAAAAAAAAAAAAAAAAAAAAGCAATTCGTGCTAATTATGCAACACAACCGACGTTACAGGAATGCTCACAGGATTGTTAGCTGGGTTAGATTAGATTGCAGTTGCTGTAACCGTTTAAGGTTTAATGGCCTGTGATTTGGCAGTTAATATCATTACAGTTACAATAATATTATAGACTGGAATTAAAAATGTAGAATTTCAGAATAATTTGGTTTTGTTCTATAAAATGCTTAAGATCAACTCTCTGCATAACTAACAACAAACTACTGTACATGTGTACATGGAAAATCCAAGCCTAGACATCAAGGGTAAAGAATTATACACAAAAAAAACGCATTAGCCTTCAGACTTATTATTGCATCAATAAATTGCTCATTACATGCACTAAGACTTATACAAAGTGTGCTTTATGTAACGTAAGAATCCGTATGAGTGGTGAACGTGTTGCAGGCGGCATAATGATACTGCTGATAATCTCAAAACCCCTAGCAAATCCTGCTATTATTCTAATGCCACAAAATGCCAGCTAATACACGGGTGACATGAACAGTAGAGCCAGTGTGTGGTGATTTGTGTGCAGTAAGAAGATTTGGTATGTGTGTGTGTATGTGGGCACGCATGAGAGCGCGAGCAGCACTGAACATGACTCACGCCGATGTGGCCGTCCCCCCGTCGCTCCAGCCAGCCGCTCGCCCGTAATTGCCGTCATCAGTGGAGTGATCTCTCGGAGATTAATGAACATCACAGCAGCGGCGATCACCTGCGAAAAGGTCAACAGCCGTACTTCTGCTTCCATTAATTACAGTCTTTCAGGCAGACGCCCGGGAACGCAGCATCTAACGTCGAGACCCTCGCACTGGGGGGGTAGAAGGAGAAAAAGCCAGAGATGGAGTTTAGACACATGCGTTTATGGCATACTTTATGTCTCTTGCTCATTAAGCCTGCCTGCCTTCTCGCACAATGTGTATTACTTATTTGTCGTACCATTAGAGCCACTTTTAATAGTGCACATTCTGAACTGTATGGCTTGACGTGCATTTCTGTTTGTGCATGTTCACTGAAGAAGCATTAAATTACATGGTTTGTCAGTCTGTTCTGTTAGTTTGACTAATCCCGCTTTTTGGATTGGGCCAGTAAAAGACATGAGAGGATTTTTTTTTTTTATTTAACAAAAAGCTTCACATGAATAGCACAAGCACTAGAAAGGAAACCAATGTGAGCAAGGATGACCAAAGAAAAAAAACCAAGCAACAACCATCCAAAAAGGAAAGGTTTACTCCCTAAGCATTGCTAATGTCTGTCATCTGATTAGAATAAGCTGTTAAACAACACTGTATGATTCGGAGGAGTAATCAGTAAATGCTTTTCTTGGCCAAGTTTCTTGGCTATACCTGTCAGGGTCCAGGCTGTGGCAGGTTTGGATTATTCCAGATTAAGTGTGGAAGTGAGGTCAGAATGGCAAACCACTCTCTGGAACTCCAGGCAGATTATGTTCAACATAATCTGAGGGATTCCATGTCGAGATTAACCCGGTTAGGCTTCTCCGAGGAAAGATCTGTGAATTTGTTTCTTCCTGTAGTATACCTTCGGTCTTATGTTTGTGTTCAAGAAAGAGTGGAAGTTATAAGGAAATGTAAAGCTGAAGAATACCGTTCTTCCTGGAAATGTTTTATAAAGCAAGGGAGGATTAACGTGGTGATCGATTCAGTAAAATGTAGGCGTATAGCTTAAGAATATATTTCTTGTTTTGCTGAATATTTTTCAAAAGTGTGCTATAGGAATGTCTCAGTCAGCTCTTTAGCTCCCTAGGTTATGAATCAGTATATCATGTGCACAAGTCAGGACACTGGTAAGGCTCATGGCTCATTACACTCAAGACACTGATGACTCAATTTCTGGCAACGTTCTTATTTTTTTTATGTAAGTTTTCACACGTTTCTATTATGCCAGCTCAAGCAAACCCTATATAGATCAAATATAAATAAATAAAGTTAATCTACTTACATTTGTAGACAAAGTTGGCTGTGGGTCCGTCCACCATTGCTTTCCAGCGGAAAGACTTCAGAAAATATGAAATTTTTGATTGATAAGGATTTGTGATTGATACATCCCTCAAAAGAGCTGATTCCCTGATTTAGAGAAAACACCCTAACATGTTTTTCCTGCTTGTATAATGGAAATAATGCAAGTGGAATATTATTTAATTTACATTATTTACTGTCAATATTCACCCAGATGAGGATGAGTTTCCTTCTGAGTCTGGTTCCTCTCAAGGTTTCTTTCTCATATAATCTCAGGGAGTTTTTCCTTGCCACCGTCGCCTCAGGCTTGCTCATTGGGGATAGATGTTAGAGATAAATAATCATTTATTTTTAACACCTAAAACTTTAACATTTTTATTTGGTTTCTATAATTATGTAAAGTTGCTTTGAGACTTGCTGATTCTCTAAATGATTTATTAGATTCGTGCTGCAAGAAATTTATTAAAATAATAGAAAAAAATTGGTTTTATATATTTTTAGGGTAACATATTTATTAATATTGCTGAAGGTTTCCTGATGATGGTTTCAAAGAAAAAAAAAAGTGTAATACTGGATAGTGGGATTATAACTCATTTCTCTTCCCTTTAACTGTGCACACTATGGTCAGAAAGTGTAATAATGTAACCAGGAAATTGACCAGTTTTAACAGGAAGTCTATCTGTTCACTGACGGAGGTTTAAGTGCAAAAAATTGTTTGAATCAATCGCAGTCCTAAGCAAGCCATCATCATTGTTTGTAAGTGGTACCATCCACAGTAATCTCATGTATCTCCAAGCTGTCCATGTGGCTCATCCTCAGCAGCACTGAGTGGTGTCCGAGTGATGAGACCTCCAAGCAGAAGTAGGGCATCAGGCAGAGAGAGAGAGATAGAGAGAGTTCACCATCTTGTTGATCTTCGTGATGTCAACCCATCACACACACACACACACACACACACACACACACACACACACACAAACTACAGACAATTTAGAGATGCCAATCAGCCTAGAGTACATGTATTTGGACTAAGGGAGAAAACTGAAATACCTGGAAGAAACCCTTGAACCATGGGGAGAACATTCAAACTCCACACATACAATCGAATTGTGATTTTCATTCATGATTTCACTATCATCTCAAACATATTTAAGCAATTTTTATATTGATATTAGAAGCTAGGATTTGGGTTTATTTGTCATGTTTGAATATTTTTAGGATGTAGATTAAGGATGATTTACACAAAAATATCCTTCATAAAATAATACCAGAGATTTAGGCTAACAATAATTATGATCATATCATCTGCATGACTGACAGGTGCATAAGAGGATATAAACGAGGAAGTGCCATAGTCAGAGTAGGAAGGGAGCTTTATGTAAGTTGAGGTCAACACTTGCATGATTTTGTCCGTCAGTTCGACTTCTATTGTCCACTCTGACCTGCTCCTCCCAAAACATCGGGGTGAACAGTTCAGCCATTGATACAACACTGTGTTAAGCACTGCACATGAGAATAAAGGTCATCTCCAAATCTCTGATTCTTCTACACGAATGACCCACAGGATGACTGAGTGGAATCTGTTCACCATCAGGACTGATTGCAGTGTTTTCAATATACAAGTTTAGTACAATACTCGAACTAGACTCTAACTACAAATGCAGCAGTGATACAGTATAGTGCAGTGTCATTACTACTGTATGTGTATACATGTTTGAGTTAGTTATTTTTTACTGTAATTGTAACCTGCTTGTGTTTTAATGGAGCGTTGTTGTTAGTTGAGTGTCTTAGAGAGAGAACGATACTGGGAGGGAGGGAGGGAGGGAGGGAGGGAGGGAGAGAGAGAGAGAGAGAGAGAGAGAGAGAGGAGTAGGACTATATACTGTAGTGCAATAGGACAAAGGCTAGTCTTCTTTCTTCATGTTGCTCTCAATGATTCCTCAGACTGAAATCAGCAGCCAAAACAGAGCTCATGCTCAGCCACTCATAAACACACACACACACAATCACTACACTGCCTGTCTCACAAATAGTTACACACTACTGCACATTTGTACATATACTAACAGTGATTAGCTTACTCTCAATTACACATAAGCACTCGAGCAGAAATGACTGCTACATAAACACTCTCATTCCTATTCTCTGACATACACACACACACACACACACACACACTCACACACACTCACACACACACGTACTCATGCATGTGCCTGCCATAGTTCAGACAAAAAAACGAAACACAAGGGTATTGACAGTTTCTGAAGAAAGTCATCACAACACTACAATTTTGTCATAAGCTTGTCACACTAAATGTTCATTCCTTTTATCAGGAACCAGCTACCACTGCCCGATAAAATGTGTATGTGTGGGTTTCACGGAAGACAGACAGTCCTTGTGCACATGCATAAATCTGGCTTTTTAGACACATCTGGATTGTGCATTTTAGCATATGATGAAAGGAATATTCCTGGCCTAAGCAAATTGTGTATACATTTACATATCTGCTAGAGATAGAATATTAGTACTACAAAGTGATTTCCACATTGATGGTGGAATTTTTCGTAAACAAAATATAAATAGCCTACTGCTTTATCTTGATGCACTATCATTGAATTCTAATCATTCTAATCTCTCTCTCTCTCTCTCTCTCTCTCTCTCTCTCTCTCTCTCTCTCTCTCTCTCCCCTTCATCTTATTTCTCTCATAGCCTGTTTCTCGACCAGTACCGAGCCTGCCTGGTTGACGCATTGAGGAGATTACTGCGGCCTGATGTAAGTGTGTGTGTGTGTGTGTGTGTGCGCACTTGCATGTGCTCTTGTATTCTTAGTTTAATTAGGCACTGAGTGCTGATTGAGGGAGTAATAGTATGGCAGGGTTCATATCATGTAATACTTTAATACTTATTATGATCAACTTGAATTGGGTTTTCTCATATTTGATGCTCAGCTTTATCAGCTCTGTGATAAGAGCCGCTCCAGCCTGAGCCACAGTAAATGAAAAAGCTTTAAAGATGGCAACAGATTTGTTGCAAGATTTTTTCCACCTCGAGTCCTTCATGGTGGATGTCTTCATAAAAAAGTGTGTTTGTATGTGTGTGTGTGAGAGAGAGAGAGAGAGAGAGAGAGAGCGATGCTGTTTTCCAGTGGTTTAGTGGGACAGCTTGTGACCATCCTGATTATTCTGATTTCTATGCTTATGTTTACACTCTTCAAATCTCCTCTCTTCTTGTTCTCTCTCTCTCTCTCTCTCTCTCTCTCTCTCTCTCTCTCCATCTCTCTCTCTCTCTCTCCCTGTCTATCTGTCTGACCGTCTGAGACCTTTTCGAATCCATACAGTCATATTTCGCTGAAGCTGAAGGAATAGCCGCTCTCACCATGTAATGAATTGTGTTTTGAGTGTATAAACGATAACGCTCTCACATATTCAAGAGATGGAGCTATTTATTTTGTCATTAAAACAGTATAGCGTGAAACATTATTAATAGCCAAAAGCATGCCTATGCCGGCCAATTGCATTTTGGAAAACCAATTAATTTTCCTTTAATGGCTCTAATTTCTATTTCAAAATGAAAGTGAACGAGTCGCCTCGCACAGCCAGAGATTACCATAGCTGTAAGAGAATGTGTGTTTTCAGCTCACAGTCAAACATAAAGGCTAATAAACTGAAGACGAGAGCTGAAGGAATGAGCCCGTCCAACTCTCGTGCTTGTTTTTGTTGTTTGTTTGTTTCATTGGAGTCCAGGCCTCAATTTAATTGAAACAATAAAATGCTAGAAAATATGAAATAGTATTTAATGCTGAAGGATTTCAAAGAAACTTTGAACCCTTGAGTAATCCTCTTAGCACGGCTGGTCGTCCACGGCCTGTTGATCTATAAAGGGTGGGGATGCACAATTGATTGGATTAGTTGAGCTTTAATCTTTTTGTTTATTATCTAATATAATACCTGGGAGAAATCAAATAGAATGTAATGATGCAAACCACCACTTGCGGTGAAGCTGCGTTTGATGCCGTGTCTCTTCCATTGATGCGTCACAGCCGGATAGAGCTTAGATCTTTAATCACACTCATAATTTATTATTGCAAGTGTTATTCGGATGACTTCTCTTATTCTTCTCTTCTCTTGGAGATGAAACTTATTTTAGCTTCTCTTTGCTGTTTGGAATCATTATTTGTAGGTTATTTTTAATACATATAATATTTAATTTAGTTTTAATGAATAGTTTTAATTTCTGTCCCAACACATTTTTAAAATACTTTAATACTTTACTGTTAATTTCATGAGTGACCATGAAGAAGAATTTACAGAAAAAATGTGATGGTGTGAACAAAAATCTCTCTCTCTCTTTCTCTCTCTCTCTCTCTCTCTCTCTCTCTCTCTCTCTGACTTTTGATATGAACCACATTAACAACAAATCTGCAGTGTGTGCTATTTTATATATATATATACACACATATATATATTATTGGCTTGTTTTTATGGACATGCGTGGAAAAGCTTGTGGCGACGTTTGGCTGGTCCCCATAAAGAGATAAACTTTGGGATGTTTTAGTTATTTGTTTTAGATTTTGCAGATTAAAAAACCAAACAAGTACTGCACATTAACTGCACATTAACACACAAATGAGGATGAGGTTCTCTTCTGAGTCTGGTTCCTCTCAAGGTTTCTTCCTCATATCATCTCAGGGAGTTTCCCATCGTCACCTCAGGCTTGTCATTAGAGATAAATGTTAGATATAAATAGTAACTTAATTTAAAACTTTAGTCTTTAACATTTTCATTTTGTTTCTATACTTATGTAAAGCTACTTTAAGACAATATGAATTGTTGAAAGTGCTATGCAAAAAAAATTAAATAGAATTGATTTGAAAATAAACAAACAAACAAATAAATAAATAAATAAAGACCCAAAGTTGTTGCAGTAATTACTGCATTTTTTTCTTTTTACTGGAAAGTCTTAGCACAGATAGTAAAAAAAATGTGTGTGTGTGTGTGTGTGTTTAGGGCACAGCATTAGTGTTTGCTCCTTCGAGAGCAGACACGCTGACAGAATTCTGTAGCTTGGCAGAAAGAGCAGGACTCCTAGTGTGCCGCTATAACAACTACGACTCACTCATATGGGACTTGCATATAAAGGTAGGTGTTTATCGACTGAAATTTTAAATGTGTGTACTTTGTTCTGTGTGAATTGTCTGTATAATAAATTTAATTGAATAGTTTACTTCAATTTCAGTAGTGTGTGGGGTGCTGGAGGTGAAGGGTGTGTGTCCACAGCATGTGTATGAGTGCTTCAACATCCTCTGCACTTAACCTGTGATAAAAAACACAATCTAAAGCTAAAAAGAAAGACTCTCAGGAGACAAACTCTGTACATGAGTGAGCAATGGAAATCGAGTGGTAGTCAGTGCCCTTGTCATCATGCCCATCTATCACCCCAAGCACATGGCTGGCAGCAGCAACCACGGAGTCCAGCTGGTTAACAGCTGGTTAATGGCACTGGCTGCCATTTTCGGCTGTGGAGGAAGCTGTGAGGACCCATTAGGCCCCATAGGCCTGACGGGCAGACCTGCCCATGCCTGAGGAAAATGGACCTGGCACTAAGTGATTTGGGCTTTATTTCCACAGCCCTTTGAGTAGCCACTCCACCACTGGTCGTGGGTGGCCCAAAGTGGGTGCCTAAAAATAAAAAAGAAACACAAAACAACAAAAAAAAGACACTACGTGAGTAAATTTAGAGCTGTCGGTGACCAGAGAGGGAGGGAGAGACGCATGCAAAACCGAGCAATAATTCAAGGGAAAGGGAAAGACAAAAAGTTAGAGAGGGAAGGGAAAAGCCTTACTCATTGCACACTGCATAGGAAATCAGAAGATGACGAAGAACCAGTCTCGGTATTATTCTGAAACAAATGTGTCATTCTCAACACGTCAGCTCTATCAGGAACTGCATGATGAAATCATTTCAAAGCTTCATTTTAGGTTACTTCATTCTCACTGCCCTCATGTAATTATATTAACACAATAGCCGAAACACCAGGAGCGAATAATCTTCTCTGTAGCATTATAGGAAGATTTTGTGTGTGTGTGTGTGTGTGTGTGTGTGTGTGTGTGTGTGTGTGTGTGTCTGCAGTGGTAAAAGATAATGGTTTGCAAACTGAGCAAGGAAATTAGGAAGCTTGCAATATTTCACTGACTGAAATGGTGATTTATACTATTGGGATTTTATATATGGATATAACATTTACTCTGGGATACACCTAAACCTACACACACACACACACACATACACACACACACTACAGCTCTCCTGTGGTTCCTGAAGACCTTAGACATACTGAACAAGGAACAGACCACCTACTGTGTGGATAATGATGATAAACGGTGTCAAGTGTTCTACTACTGCTACCTGTGTGTGTGTGTGTGTGTGTGCGTGTGTGTGTGTATGTGTGTGTGTTTGTGAGTGTAAGTTCATGCCTGTGTGTGTTATATAAGCTATATAAAAGCTATACTAAGACTATACATTATACTTCAGTGAAAAAAAAATCTTGCTGGTTTGTGAGTGCTAATAATATTATATGCAGTATTTAAATGCATGTTGGTGTTATCTGTGTTCTCACACTCTCTTACGCTGGTGACTCCTCAGCTGCTGTCTCTGATGTCTTGCAGATTGAGGCGTTTCCTTTGACCCCCAAAACCTTACTCTCCTCCCCACCAGCAAAGTGTTGAAAGATATGCAGAGGGGTGTAGAGGAGTGTGGATCTGTGTGTGTGTGTGTCTGTGTGTGTGTGTGTGTGTCTGTGTCTGTGTGTCTGTGGCTGTGGTGAGGGGGCTGCATGTTATCCTCTTATCCCCACTGTTCTGGAATAGAGTTGCAGCAGCTGGAGGACTGCAAGCCGCCTGATAATGCCGCTATTTTCCGCCCGCCCGTCTTAATCTTGTTACTCAGTTGGTGGTGAAGAGAGAGTCATGAATTTTAATTCTGACACCCCCCTCTATAAACACACACATAAATCACACATGCAAACACATCACACATAAGTGTGCCTTAATGTTGGCTTTCCCTTTTCCAGCTCTTCCTCTACTGATCCTCCCTCATGTCCTCTCTCAATCCAGCTGTCTGTCCATTTCTGGAGCTGAGGTTTAAACATGCTGATGTTCAGTGTGTCCCTTATTCTCCCAGGAGCTAGTTTAGCAGCTGAAAGGGAAAAAAACAGAGAAGTAGAGGGAGGTGTGGAGGGGTGGCAGTACAATAAATGCCCTGAATCTTGGCGGCAGTACGATTTAAAACGTACGAGCCGATTTATCCAGCCACCCATGAAGCTGGTTAGCAGCCTGTGATCAGGAGGAACAGCTTTGCTTGTTAAACTTTTCACCTCTGCATGCTAGTCGCCTCTCTCTCTCTCTCTCTCTCTCTCTCTCTCTCTCTCTCTTCCCATAAGCTTCTTTCTTATATCACTCTCCCACACTTTATCTCTCTTTCTCACCCCCCCACCTCTCTCACACACTCTCTCTGCCTCTTAGCTGTGAGATTTGAATGTGGAGCATGTTGGTCCCTGCAGTGGGTTTAGTGTTGGCCGACTGGCCGTTCTGATTACCGAGAGGTCACGGGTTCAACCACCGGCCGCTGCGTGGAGGAGGTGGAGAGAGCGATAACGCACATGAAGTCCAAGAGGGGAGTCTTTCATCTGCCCTCCTCCAAGCCACAGAGCAAGAAAAGCCATGGCAGGGTTTATACACTGTGAATTTATGAACTGCAGCTTGTGGGCTGTTTTTGCGTGTAGGATATATTCTGACTGTTTTGACCAATCAAATGACCCACATGTTTTCACACCTGCAAATTTGTATCTATTCAGATGTGTCATGAAATCATATAGGGTTAGCGTTGGTACTTTCATATAAGGTTTCGCTTTTATCACATCAAATTTAAATGAGTAGAACTTTGTGGTCAAGTTGTCATGCTCAGTTGTTTTGTTATCATTTGTCAGACCTCTGTAACAATAGGAAAATCTAAAACGAACACTTTTTGCAAATGATTATTTTATTTGAAACAGTTGGAAAGACAAATTGAAATCTTATAAATTCGAAATTAAAATGTACTTGATCTCAGATAGAGATTTACATTGTCCTTGGTGCTCTGATCAAATTAACCACTTTTGTATATCAGTAGCTATGTGCATAGTGTCACATGGATCAGTGGAATATACACTTTTTTTATACAGTTCCCTACATCATAACAATACTGAGTCACATGACTTCAGTTTTTTACCAAACTGTAAAAATCTGACAAAATCATATCAAGGGAAATAATCCATATGAGATCATTCTAAACAAGTTCTCCAAGCTGTTGATGCATTAAATCATATCAATGATTTCACATTATTCATAAACAGTGATGAAGTATTATTTGCATACTCGATAAATTCCCCCGCTTTAGTTTTCTTCACTAAACGATGGAAATAAATGCAACTTTAATTTCATGGTCTAGCTGTGTAGTTATCATGCAGCTTAAAATATCTTGTGGTTCAGACCAACGCTTGAATACTTCGAGATGATATTTTAGTTGCACTTTAGTTGTTTATTTTTTTTTAACTCAATATTCAAGACTGGAATAAGGAGTGTGTGTATGTCAGTTTTGCTCTCCGTGTAAAGGGTTGTGATTTTCATAACCGGATTGCACAGTACTCGTTGAGCCCACATGGCAGATGTGTTTATGTTTGTGCTGCAGGCAAGCCGATCGCTGGGACAGGGCATGGCTCGGCTGGCAGAGAGGAGCGAGCTGGCAGTAATGGTGTGTTGTTTGTTTTGGGACTGTTAAGGAAAAGTGGCCCCTGAGGGCCTGTAGCCTGCGATGGATGATGTCTCTTGTGCAGACACCTCGAATGTGAGTCATCGTGGAGCATTTGTGAAGAGTGGTACTCGGTGTCTGTCCTGGAGTGCTCACTGTGATGATATGAGCCAAGTGTGAAGAAGAGGGAAGAAACAGGACCACTGGGTACAGGGAACTTAGTTCCTCATGTGTGTTCTTTTGGATGATAAGGTTTAGGGAGAACTAAAAGAAGCAAGATTTTCCAAATGAAAGTTGAAGTGAATTAAGAAAAAGTCCAGCGAAACACTCTCATGTTCCAAAATAAAGTCGAATCCAAAATAGCAGAACAAGTGCAAAGAAATGGATTTAATAGAACATTGAGTTTGAAATTTCATTGTGTGCGTAGACTCTTTTCAGTCACTGAAAACACTCCCAAAATCTTCATTTCATCTTCATATTTATATACAGGAGGATTCAATTAGATACACTAACTCAAAGGTGCCAGACACAAGTTCCCACACAGCTTCTTCGCAGTAATTGAATATGGTAATGTGTGCTGCTGTTGGCTTATGTTTATCTGTTTTTTTTTTTGTTTTGTTTTTTTTTTTTTTTAGATGAAGAGAGAAGGAAAGGAGGCATATGACGAGAACATCCACTATCCTGTGCTGCTCACCCTCACCCACATTACCAGTCCACGTCTGCTATGAACCTGGCAGACCTCTGCTGTGCCACCCCTGGCTCTGCCACTGTGATACCCAGGGTTTACTTAACCTCGCCTTTTTTCACTCTTATATCCATAATGCTTTTAAAAACACAGTATGTGTCGGTGTGTGTGGGATTCAGTTTGCTGTGTGAACTCATGCCTGACCTTGTTACTGTGCAATAAAAAAGCCACACGGAGCACAGCCGTCTTCCTGTGTGTACTGAAAATAGCTTAACTCCAATATCTTTATATGGTGCAGTGAATATTGCTATTTTGAACAGGCACCTGATGGATGGATGGGTGGGTGGGTGCTTAATGGCATGGCTTATTGCATAATAGTTGGTGTAATTATGCACTTCAGGCATAAATCAATCCAATGCTACTGTGCATAATCACTATTTTATTCTATTCATCATTTATCATTGAACGAGGATAGAAAATATATGGAAAATCCTTCACATGCTGAAATTAAGGCACTTTTTTTTTTTTTTTTTCTACTACGTATTGTTCTGAAATGGCTTCACTAAACAAGCTTTCCTTAACATTTAAACATTCCATTCCAACTCTGTTTGCGGATAAACCCGGAAATTCACTGTGCAAGGAAATCACGCTTAGCTAGCCAGGATTTAAATGTCTTTACACGGATTGCATGTTTTTACTGTACAGCTTTTGCTAAACTGCTTCCGTATCCAATATGATGTTTGGAGGAAGATTTCCTAGCAAAGATTAAAAAAAGTAAATAAAAACATTTCCATCTAATATTTGGTGAAATATATCAGATATTTGAACGTCATCTACACAGGGCCTTTATAATGCGTTTGTAAGCATTGCATAAGCATTGCATATTTTACACAGCATTGCTGGAGAAATAATGAAAGGTTTATGGCAATATGTGTATGATGATGTTGGAGGTTTAATGCAGGTTTTTTTTACATGGAAACATATACCCGATGTCCACTTTATTAGGAACCTGCTCATTGTGCACCTGCTTATTTATGCAGTTATCTAAGACAATCATGTAGCAGCGGTACAATGCATACAATCATGCAGATACAGGTCAAAAGCTTTAGCTTTAGCTTTTAATCACACCAAACCAGCATGGGGGAAATGTGTGATCTCTGTGACTTAACTGTGGCATAGTTATTGATGCCAAATGGGCTGGTTTCAGGATCTCCTGAGATTTTCACACAAAACAGTCTCTAGAGAAAATGACCAGATTCATGGTTCAAGTTGCCAAGAAGGACACAGTAACTCTTTCCAGTTATCACTCATTACAACTGGAATGAGCAGAAAAGTATCTCAGCATGCACGAAACATCAAACCTTGAGGTTGACCTGCTACAACAGCAGAACACCACATTGGGTTCCTCTCCTGTCAGCCAAGAATAGGAATCTGAGGCTTGCTGTGCGTGCTGAAGCATGCTGGGATGCTTTTCTACTCACCAGGGTTGTAAAAAGGGCTTATTTGAGTTGCTATATACTTCCTGTCAGGTTATACCAGTCTGGTCATTCTCCTCTTATCTCACTTATCATCAAGGTGTTTCAGCCTGCAAACCTTCCTTACACAGGATGCTTTTTTTTTTGTTAAACTGGTGACTGGAGTGTGTAAAAAAAATCCCAGGAGATCAGCAGTGTCTGAAATACCAAACCAGCCCATTTGGCACCAACAACCATAGCAAGGTCAGAGAGAAAACACTAACTGATCTTCATCTGTATCTGCTTGTATTTTATGCATTGCACTGCTGTCAGGTGATTGGTTAATTTAAAGAACTGCATGAATATGATAGTGTACAGATGTTCCTATTAAAGTGGAGGATGGGTGTAAATCTATACTCCTATAAGAAGCTGACACTTATAAAGAATTGCCGAGGAGTTCTTACAAATTTCTTATTTATGAAGCTCATGTGCTGAATAAACGTATAACACTTATTAAGCACTTCATGTATTTTCTCCAACTTGCATGAAGTTAGTAAATTGGGAAAGATTGATGACGAATGAAAAAAATACTCTAAAGACTTTTTTTAAACCATCAACTCATAATAAAAATCGATGGACATTGTTCTCTTCATCCATATAAAGACAAACTTGAATAAATAAAATCTGATATCTTACACTCTTTGACATAAGCTTCTCAGAAATTTGCAGCAATGCTTTATAAAAACATCTTATAAAGGTACTGTGTAGGTCCCTTTACAATAAAGTGTCACCAAATATATTTGGTTGTAGACGAAGTATGTTGTAGGCAGAAAAACACCATTTTGGCCCAAAACCCTTTTTATCTGTTAGTCATTATGGGCTGTTTACCAGAATTCGGGTGAGGCTACATCCGTCAGGCTTTTACCAGGCCGCCACGCACACACACACACACACACACACACACACACACACACACACACACACACACACACACACACAAACATATCTGGAGAACTGAGTATCACTGGCTTCACTGTGACTCACTCTCGCTGCTCATCTTTTAAGTAAGGTTTTAAATGAGAATATTGTGTGCCAAACCATTCTGTCCGCAGACCTCTACCTTTAGACCTTTACCACTGTTCTGGATTGCTGTGTGTTATGTGGATATGTTCAACCTTGTATTAGGCCATGTGTAAATGAAGAAATGCAGTATGAATTTATAGGTTTTTCCACTACGTGGTCTATTGGAAACAGCCGTTCAAATCATGTATTCCAGGGGATCTATCTGTGTTAAGTAAGTACTCTATAATAAAAAATAGGGGACAGGGTGTGTGGGGAGTTGTATTAGAGGCTTTCTAAACATTTTGACTGCCGTATTATTCCATTGAATACAAACTGTATTAGTACAGACTGTGTGTGATGCTGTTTTCTGAAATAAAGAATAATAACATATCAGGATGCAAAGTGTTAACATATTAAGTGTTTCATATTCAGAATATTTGCATTCTATTCCTTTGCTCACTGTAAAAGCTGTTCAACTGTTTATAGTGAGCTGAAAAATCATTCACGTGATGTCAGAGCTGCAACTTTTTGAGTTAATTGTTCACCTTGTTTTTTCGGGGCTTCGTGTTTCTGCACTGTGACTGATGAGTCTAAAGTGATTGTTTTACACTAATGGAGCAGGTGCTTGTAATGACTGTGATTAAATCATTATTTGAAACATTTTTTGTTTCTAGTCCTTTTTTCCCACAGAAATGTTAGCTTTGCCACTAATTTATTTGGCATATCATGTAAAATGTCTGCATTTATTTTAGCATTTATTATTTTCTCCCTGGAATACAAAAAGATAGTTAGTGATTTTATCAACCATGGCTGTAATTGCTAGGATTTGTGATACCAACTTATTTTAAGGTTTCAACTGTAATAATTAGCTAATAAATAACATAAAACTTACACTGTTTACATGTATTTGACAGACAGACAGATAGACAGATAGATAGATAGACAGATAGACAGATAGATAGATAGATAGATAGACAGACAGATAGACAGACAGACAGATAGACAGACAGATAGATAGATAGATAGATAGATAGATAGATAGATAGATAGATAGATAGATAGATAGACAGATAGATAGATACTTTATTCATCCCAGTGGGAAATTCGCAAATTCCAGCAGTATCCACAAACCTGGGCAATAAGGCATACATTCAATTCTACAAAATCTGAAAGTATTAAATTTGCATCTAAATTAAAATAAATTTCTTATTTGGTCTGAATGTTGGTCAATCACGTCTAAGCACATGCATCTTATTAATGTTTAAGTTAATGTATTGAATTTATTTTAGATTAAAAAAACTATATTTTTATTTAGGGGTTGAATCCTAACAATGAACCAATTACTATTTTGCACTTGTTTTAAAATGCTACTTTTTCAAACACTATTAGACTGGATTGTATAGGGATAGAAGTTTCCCAGTCACATTTGCCTCTCAGGTAAATTACTTTGTCTCTCTGGTGTCCCCTCCTACAGAGAGAACAAGCCTTTCTAGTTCACAGGACTGGTTGACTGGTGCTAGAGAAGAGACACACACAGAGGGAGGGGTGCAGCAAGTAACCCCTACCCCTGTTTTGAGATTTGAAAGACGTCTGTTCTTCCCCAAACCACC
Source organism: Tachysurus vachellii (assembly GCF_030014155.1). Classification (NCBI taxonomy): domain Eukaryota; kingdom Metazoa; phylum Chordata; class Actinopteri; order Siluriformes; family Bagridae; genus Tachysurus; species Tachysurus vachellii. The sequence continues at coordinate 10,706,923 of NC_083465.1, read as the reverse complement.
ATCCATCCTGAGGAAAGGAGAAAGAGAGAGAGAGAGTGATTGAGTGAGAGCTCCCTGTTCCATACAAGAGCCCCATTAACTTGACCACTTGCCCTTTGCACACAAAGCCTGTGCCGGCCCCCTGTCCCACCCACCCAATTATGTGCGATTAGGCTCAGTGTGCTGTGTCAAGATGCAGAGAGACGAAGAGAGCTGGCACTGTTAACCGACCAAGAGAGGGCAGCCATTTAAAATGAACTACAGGCGTGTGTGCATCCTGCCGCTTGGCATATTTTCCACCAGTGTGTGAAGGCAGATAGAGGGTTGTTTATTTGGTTTACACTGCACAAATTGCTTGAATTTACTCAGAATTGTCTGCATATGAATGTGTTCAAAGTCAAAAAATTCTCAATTAGTTTGCTTGCTCATGCATTTTATGCAGGAGTTCCATAATCACTGATAAAATAAATAAATAAATAAATAAATAAATAAATAAAATCATTTCTGTGAGAATTACAGTGCATGGTATTAAATACCAAAATGCAAAACAAATATCGGAATATAACAGAAGATTTGCCTAAGAGTTCCCTTTGAATTTCTCTCCAGACACACAAAAATCACAAGCGGATATACTTCAAGCACTACAGTTTCCCTGCCTGGGCCATGTTATCAGTGCCGGGATAAAAGAATCAGCAGTGGAGTGGTAAGGGCTACGTCGACTTGGCTTGGCCTTTGAATTCCTTTCGTCCTGTTTGCTCCTTCCTCAGTGATCCAAAAAAATATGAGAGGCGTGTGAAGTGTCTTACATTTGAGCATTTTGTGATTATCAGTAAATTAAGAAAAATTCTTTTTAAAACTTCAGAGAATATATTACAATAATTGTTACATGAATTTTTAGAGGTAATTAAAGTTATATATTAAAAATATGAAGACATAGATTTGAAGTAAAATGAAACAATGAAAAACAAATCAAATGAACTGTTATGTCAAATAGTTGTTGAATAATATACCATTTAAAAAAAATAAATAAATAATTTTTTTTTTTGTTTTTTACCCCAAAACCAGCTATATCTGCGGTCACATGAAATCAGTTCATCCTGCCACTTAATAGTAACATTTATTTAAATTCATTCATTCATCCATTCATCTTCTACCGCTTATCCGAACTACCTCGGGTCACGGGGAGTTTATTTAAATTATTAAACAAATTAAATATAATTAAATATAGCAATAATAGATGGCATTTTTGTTTTCTTGCACATATGTTGCATGTGACTGACTGTTCGATGATGTGAACTGAGCTTTTATATGGTGTCTCATTCCACTTCATTATTCTGACATTTCCTTTTGTTAAACTGTAAAAGTCTTTTTCTTTATCATTGTGATCATTGTTTCTTTATCATTGTTTTCTTTATGTTGTGGTGCATTGAGGTAATTTTGTATTAACAGTGTAGTAACTGTAGGAATGGTTCATTCATATTTCTTTTTATAGCAATCTGTCAATTATTATGGAATTGTAGAGTGGTGAGGTTTAATGTGCACTTTTTTTAATTATTAATTTGATGTAATCAAAATGTCATCTTAATTACTTGTTTTTTTTCTATCTATCTATCTATCTATCTATCTATCTATCTATCTATCTATCTATATGCAAAAAATAAATATATTACAAGATAATTCTTTGTTTTAAATTGTTTGTTAAAATTTCTACTCTAAAATCAATAAAATATTGGATTTATGGCCTGTTCAAGCTAAAATTCCTGTCACCTTTTATTTTATAGTTTTATTTGGTTTTCTTTGTATTTAACTGTATTTGAATGTTTCCATGTTAAGTGTTTTTGTTTTATGTAAATCATTTGATTTATATTAAATAGGAAAACCTTTGGTTAATTTAGATTCCTGAACCCAAACATACAGATTTACATTTTTGCATTTCTTGCAAATATATATATATATTTTTAATTCAATTCAATTTCTTTTTTTTCCTTTCTCAGATATTATTGCTATTTTATTTAGGAATTGACCCTAAGTTTGGAGTTGACTTCTGTTTACTGGCTCTTCAAATTGTCCCTAATTCTGTGGCTGCACGGCAAGCTCCAAATTATTCCGACTCACTTCTGCTGCTTTCTAAATTTACTTTCTAAATTCTGTGCCCTGCTAGTGCACCTTCTTACCACTTGTCCTTGATTTAAAAAGCAATGTAAAAAAAATAAATAAATATGTTCCTCCTCTCAACACGAGTTTTTGAAAAGTCCTTTTATTTGTAGTAGGGGGCTTTAAAGTCTCTGTCCTCAGAATTCTTTGCTGCTTTTTAAATGTTTTCCTCTGCTGAGCAGAAACTGACAGCGTCTCTCTCAGCGAGAGCTGCTAAGTGTCAGAGAAGCACAAGAAATGCTTCATTTCTGCTATACCAGTCCTGATTTACGGTTGTTCCATCTCGCCATCGTTCAACAGCTTCACTAATTGATGGTAAAACTAAAGTAATGCTAATTCAGCCGACCGTAGCCGAAGTAGATGACTTGTTCGTGATTGTTTTGATGTAGGTTTATCAGTTATCGGTTTAATGTATTTATAATAAATGTGTGGTTTCCAACGGTAGCCTGGTTAAATGTCAATCAAAAACATAATTCCTTCAACCAGTTTAAATGTAAGCCCCTTCAGCTTTAGGGAATGTGGTGTGCTGAGAGAGAGACAAAGAAAGAACAAGCTATCAGAGCTTTCTCTTCATCAGGCTGACTTTTTAATCCACCTGTATCTGACAGGAAGCTTTGTGTGAAAGGGTCAAGCAGCTCAGGAGGCGGAAGAACTGTAGAAGTAACTGTGCTTATTCCTGCTGATTGATTCAGTATTCAGCCACTTTTAGTGATGGAGAGGTCCTGAAATAATCATCTGTTTGATTTGTATACACAGTTAAGAAATGATTTTTTTATTAAGCCATGAAATGTTTATGTGCACAAGTGCTTCCTCTAATGCCTGCCTGATCTTGGCTTTGCTCAGTCTGGAGTGACCATGTGAATGGCCCCAGAGCTCTCATTGTGATTGGTCAACAGGCTTCTTCCTCTTACAAGTGGCCTTCCAGGCACATTAAGGGTCAGTTCCTTTTTTCTTGAGGTCAACAAGACAGCTACATGCACTGCCTTCTGCCACCTGTCTGTCTTACTATCCTGGTGAGAAACTCTGTTAACATCAATATGCATGCAACTGATGTTATACTGAAATCGGATTCTAACCTAAAAACAACAAAAATGAAAATAAACCTTTTGGCTGCATTTGATTAAAATAATAATAATAATAATAAATTTGACATTTGATCCCCGCCAAGTTATAGAAGCATGTCCACACACCAAAGGCCTTATTACTAGTTCTGTTGGCTGTTTGCAGACAGATCTGCCAAATGGTTGCTTATTGTGTCCAAGCTCTTTGCAATGAAAATCCTGCTTTCTTTGTAGATTACAAAAAAAAGCCTAGAATATAGAATAGAATTGCTTGGCATTCTATATTGCATATAGGCAGCATGTGGGGCAGACTAACACACACTGCCCATATTAATGAACTGTTTGATGCTGTTAATTAGAGTCCCGCAGTTTTTCTAATTGATAGTGTTGACTCGTTGTCAACAAGAGGACCCGAAGCTGTAGCTTGTTCCACAATTGCTACTTGTCCCTCAGCAAACAAGTTGTCACAATTTCAGAAAGCTCTCCTTTGCATGGGTTTGTGCAAAATAAGAACTAGAGCAATGTACCAGAGGGAATTATGCCTGCTGGGTCTGAAGAATATTTGTCTAACTTGCTAGTTTGAATGCTAGTATTTGTACACATCACTGTTTCTGTGTATTTGTGTATTTCTGCATCAATACAGTATGTTATGGGTTACTGTATGTTGACTCATAAGCTACCAAAATAGCTATAACTGAATTTTCACAAAGGAAATATTAACCAAAAACACAAAATTTTTATTACTGGTTATATATTATTTACTATGACAATCCTTGTGCCTATGTTATTTTTTAATATTGTATTTTCTAGGCAATTCAGTTATTCAGTTTTGTTCAAGTTCAGTTATGACAAAAAATTATTAACAGTTGGTTTTTAGTGTTCACAGTCCAGTATTACAATCTCAGATACTTGTATTTAAAATGTAAAATGTAAAATCTTTGTAAACAAAAAGTTTGAACGTCTTCGTCTTTGTGGTAAAATGTTTGACTGAAATGAAAATGTCAAAGGAAACACTGATCCTAATTAATCCTATATTAGTTGTTATAAGCTGTGCAAAGTCACATCTATGTGCAATCAGTACACAAGTGACCGATGACTGAAACTTAAACCGTCGAATAATTACATATTAATGTCTTTTCTAATATTTTTAAAATATTCCTATAAAGGTAAAGTTATTTTCTTTTAGACAGTTTCACTAAAGTTTTACTAAAAGGTAAAAATAAAAACTTTAGGTTTCTTTAGATTTTCTGACTAATCATAGTTATTAATTGTCAACTACTACATTATAATCTACTTTGAATATTTCTCATTTAATTCATTTATTACATATGTATAGCATCTCTATTATGTATATTAAACAGTAAGCAAAGGTGTTAAAGCCAGTTGTTGTCACACTTCAATGTTTTGTAGAATGAGGTGACGTATTTGCTTCTATTTGACTCGTCTATCAGTTATTTACAGTAAAAGATGACTCATAGGGAAGTGTCCAAATACAGACAAAAATAAACCACTTTGCAAAAAACCATGCAAAACCCGAGAGGATATTTTTTTAATTCTCTGGGCTGAGCCCTGGTTAACTTCCTGCCTGTAAGGGGATGTGTTTCCTGGTCTGAACTGTGGAAGGTGCAGGGATCCAGCGGTAGCCGTGACCTACCCACCAAACTCTGGGTTGTGTGCACCGTGTCAACTTCCTGTGTAGGGTTTTGAAAGCAGTAATAAATGTTTTCATGTGTGAGGCAGACTCCCTGCCTGACATTAGGCTGCTTTCACAATGTCACTGTTAGGTGAAAACAGAGCTCACGGCTTCTGATATGGTAATGATAAAAATCTGACACTGTTGAGAAGCTGATTGTCTTGCCTACACCGCTTATTATTCAGCTCTTAAGTTAATCAACTTAAAGCGTTTTTTTTTTTTTTTACATTCTACCATGAAATATTCAGAAGAAAGGGAATTACTCACAAAATTGAGGAATGTAAATCTGGACCCTTTAAGGGTCTTGAAGGGTTTAAGAGGTCGAACAGTATAACAGTGCAGAGTCACTGATTAGAGGGAACTGAAAAGCCAGGAGAAACTTTAAGTGTCAGCATATGATTCTGCATCAGTCTGGCTTTCCATGACAGCTTTTTCTTTTTAGAATAAATACACTCAACTTGTCTCATCAGCTAAGCTCTTCTCTTATCCTTTGTTTTTCTTCCATCCTTTTTCTAAAGCTGTGGTCATGTCTGCAGAACAGAGAAATAGCAGTATTTAGCTGAGCAGAGCTTGAGAATGCAAAGGTCTTTTGTGGGCAAAAAAAAAAATCAAGTCAGAAAAAATGAGCTCGGGAGAGAAGCGGGCTGTCATGGACCTCAATGGCCGCATTATGTAAATCTCTGACGTGCCTTGATGTAAACCTGAATAGAAACACATTAACGTCTTGTATGTGCTTTAAAAGAGCTCCGACTCGGCCTCGCTGAGACGGCAGATCCAGTAATCATGTTGACAAATTAATGGCACAGAATTAGCTGTCCATTAAAAGTGTATTATGTGGCACGCTGGCACATAAAATTACTCCAAAATACATGCGGGAATGAGAGAAAGCGCAAGTATATGCCAGTGAGAGAGAGTGATGGAGCCGGTGCTGACGTGAGGGGCTGTCTGACTGACATTTATAAACCTGGAACCATCAAAGCGCAGTAAGAGTGCCTTCAGGAGCTAACTTTTGTTGAAAGGTTGTAATGAGGTTGTGTGGGGGTGAGATGTCAAACGCTAGGTCTGTGTTTCTCTCTACTGTATGTATGCGCGTGTTCTGGGGGGTTAAGGAGACAATCAACATACCTGTCTCATAACCCTGTTTTATTTCATGGCTAATTTGGTCCTGCTGTGCACTGATGTAATGTCACCAAACGTGCCATTTCAGCCAGAGCAGTTCACCCTGCCAGTCATCCTCACCGCAATCACACTGTAAAATTTAAAAATGAGGAAAAATGAATTGAAGCATGTCACCTGCTACAATAGGCATCAATTATTTATGTTATTATTGTAACATACTAGCAATCTTACTAGCAGAAAATGACATAAAATTGAATACACACAGTATCCCACTGATTTTATATTCAGTTTTATTCAGCACTGCAGCTTCATTCATTTTGAAGTAAATTAGACAGATCGGCAGGCAGTGAATATGCAGTAGAGAGAATCTTATTGGTGAACCAAATGGCTAAGTGAAATGCACCTTATTGACTTTCCACAATACTACAGTATCAACTGCTCTGGCCTTTAAAATCTAATAACAAATGACAGCATAGGATAGAAAAAAATCCTACTGTTTAAAATTTAAAGCAATGGAGATAAACGAAAAAGTATTTTTGGGAAGGAATTTACGGGGCCAAGACAAAAGAAACTCAGATTATCAATCGAGATAGTTAGACACATGGGGATGTCTATTATTTCTTATCAAATAAGGTATACAGTCAATATCTAAATGCTGAAATAATCTACCTGAAATCTTTAAATTATTATTCTACCACAAATGTTCAGATGAGATATTTGAAGGTATGTGAAAAGTGACAAACATTCGAAGCCGTGAGATAAAATGTCAGTGAAGTTAAATGATAAATGTCAGATATGCCACTTTGGCATCTGCAATATGGACCCAAAGTCTGTCAGTTATCTGTGCCTTTGAATGTATACATTCCCATATGAGCTGATGCCAAGTGGTTGAGTGACAAGACAAAGCCTGAGTTAAATAAACATTCGAGACATAGTTATTGCTCCCCTTTCTTTCTCTCCACTCGGCTAAAATGTAATTCAGATGTCAGCGCGGAGTCTCTCTCCCATATGGTGCAGTTTCTCTCTTTCTCTCTGCCCTTCTTTCTCTTTTCTCTCATTCCCTATTGTTCCTTTTGTTCTCTCTGCTGCTCCTTTATCGAACAAGACATTGCAGCAAGAGAAAAAAAAAGATGACACTTTCTCAGTTGTCCTTCATGTCCTCTTTGGAGTGCTTGTCATTTTGGCAGCAGCGTGGTGACAGCAGCCTCTACAGCAGAGCAGTGTGCAGAGCAGCTTACTGTAAAGTCACTCTAATAGAACTATGACACCGTCTGCCAGCTTTTCTGTGTCTGTTTCTCCCTTTTGTAAGGTACAGTGTTGCCATATCTTGTTAAAATTGTCATGTTGCCTTTTTTTTTTTTTTTTTTTTGACTATTTTACATGTTAATAGATCATATTGTATGCCCTAAAAACAATTCCACCCAACAGCATTCTTACATGAGCTTTAACTTTACATGGCTCTATTCACTTCTCAGCCATGTTATTCTATTACTGGACATCATAGCATATTTCACAGCTAGAAAGCATGACAACTTTCATGTTATTGAATAAATTCATCTCATTTCTAATAAATAAATAACCGAATAAATACATTTTAAAAAAATGGGATTTTCATGTTTCCTGTCCCTTAGGAAGGATTATCACATTAAGTTACAATTCACTTTGTCACACATCCTGCTCAGTAGTAGTAGCAGATAATTGTATGGTGTTCCCTACAAATCCGGTTCCCGTCCTCTAGAAGTTTTAACCCTCACCATTTATATGGCCCAATCAGAGCTCAGCTGGCTTTTCTGTCCAACTGAAAGAGTGGCCTTCACAATATGGGCAGGAACCACAGGCCACCAGCCACTACAATATCTTTGGCAGGCTTTTGGAGCCTGGCCACCATGGCACAAAAGCACAACGGAAGTGGGGCTAACTTCTAGGAAGCCTTTCTACCTCACACAGGCCAGTAGGGGGGCAGCCAGATGTAGGGCACTGGGTAGGGGGCTATTGTTCCTCAGTGCTGGATTTAAAGAGCGAAAAGGAGAAAGGAACGGAACTCTCTTTCTTTTAATTGTTGCTCTCTGTGAGTGCAGAAAGGGAGCCTGTCCCCATTCTCCATAGCAGCTCCCTCACTTCTGCTTTCCATCTACACCAAACCATTTTGGTAGGGTCTGAAACAGCCTGAAGCTCAACAGTTCCTTCACAGAATCGGGATGGGAGATCATACTGTACCACAAGAAAATCTAACCAGTACAATCCCGGAATTATATGAATATCTGAAATGGACATTTATGTATGTAATATTATCTATTTTTTTCACCATGTCATTTGTGTCAGAACAGTAAGAATGCAATTAGGTAAAGACCTAAAATGTATTGCTTCAAGGATAATTTTTTTTCAAGTACATGGCTAGTTTCAAGGAAACTTTAATTTATGCATAAACTATCACTTCACCGACATTTTTTTGAACCAAACAACTAATGCTTTATTTGAAGCACACCTTGTAGAAAGTCCAATTTTTAGCCATAAATTCTCAGTGAATTGGCCAGCTTTAGCATCTCAAACGTCAATGACAGTCACAAGAGATCAACTTACCAAAAAGCTCGACACATTCCACAAGTTCAGACATTCAGATCTCTTTACTTTTCAGATCTCATTACGTTTTGTGGCAGTGTTGGCAAACTCATCTGAGCAACAGACAATGTATTAGGCCTCCATGGCATTGAGACCTTGCATATGGGATTTAGAACATGGAATCCATAATGGTAAACATTGACAGATTGCATCGGTTTGTTTCCATTAGAGACTGAGATTGGTACACTTGTGCTAAGTGGCCCATTGCTGCCGAAGACTGAGGCCTGTCTGAAGAATGCTCTTAATAGCGTCCTTAAACAAGACCTTTTGTGCCCCCAGCCATTCTCAGGCCACAAAATTAGGCTTCCTTTTTCTGTAGCCTTTCTCTCCCCCTTCATTCCTCACATAAACCACCATGTGAAGTGGTTCATTACGGAGCCTCTCCTCCTCTCAGGTACTGGCTCTAGCCATTCCCTATTCTCCACTCCTCTAACTCCCTCAGGAAGGAAAAAAGGAAGACATGCCAGACAAAGGTCCTGTTCGTACTTCCTATGGAAAATTAGCAGCTTTCACCAAGGTAGAAAGGATGTGCCTGAGGCCTCGCTAGCAACTTGCTGCAGTGCTGAAGTAACCCCCTCCCAGCACCAATTAAGAGCGAAGATGCTCTTCTCCTTACCGAGTGCATCTATTTACCTTATCCAAAGTCCCCCACTCCTGTAGCCCTCTAAAACTCCCCCAAACACACTTTTGAGACACAGAAGGGCTCTCCTGTACAGAGCAGGGCTGTGACGGGCTTTTTGCGTTCCAACCGTTATGCCCTTCAGGACCAGTGGGTCTGCCTGGAGGGCATTGTACATGCCTGAGAATTTTCTCAGGATAGGAACAACAGCGTATTGAAGAAGACAAAGAACAATGACCAAAGAAGTAGAAAGGGTGCACCTACTTGTGAGATAATAATGACAGTAAGCGGGGAAAAATGTCTTATTACGTCACTATAGATTAGTCTTAAAAGGATGCTTCGAATTCACACTTTGTGGAATGCACTAGACCTTCAAGGCCACCAAAAGTGTAGTGAATACTGTCAAAGGTTCAGAGAGACCAGTAACACTTTTATACTGTAGTCTGACTAACCAAACTGAATTTTTAGCTTGATAAATTTGTTAGAACAAAGCGGCACAATACAAAATCCCAAAAACACTGTTCTAACTGAACCAGTGTTTTCTTTTTTTTTTTTTTTACAGCTTTAGCATTTAATAATATTTTATAAAATTGGAAGATATGGTATGCATCAGTGACACAAGAAGACGTATACATATGTGTTGACTGTTGGGTCTCACATTATTTTTGTTGCTAATTCACACCATCATTATAGAAATGAAAGTGAAAGTGCGGAAATATAATTATGAATTGTCATGAAATTGCAGATCGTGTGCAAACGCAAGAGTTCATGTTAAGAGCAATTATGTTTTAATGCTGTTCATGAACATATACCTTTTAATTTAGAGACCAAGATTTAAATGCAAACTTTATATGCAGCACACAATCAATTAATGAAGTAAAAGTAACGACTAAATAAACTATTTAAAGTAAATTAAGCAACAATCTTTTGTATTTACTGTTTGCTAGCTAAATGTTTTATTTCCGCTAATTAAAAACCTTTGGGTTTGGGGATTAAAATTGAAATGTAAAAACACTGTTTCATACATTTCTTGACTGATATTCTATTAATATCCTCTTACAAGTATTGCAAAGTATTAAAGATCTATAAAGAAACATATTCATTTACATATACATTTTTAAAAACATTTCACACAATCTCTGACACATAAATAATCTGATGGCTCTCGCCCAAAGGTCAGCTGTATATTAGTGACCGATGGGTGCAGTGTGTTAATGTCAGTATTGATGCAGCTATTCCACTTGGTCACTGCTGATTTTATGCACAAATGATATTGAGCTGGTTTACTTAAATAGGCATCTGGGTTTTTTTATTTATAATTTTTTTGTTGTGATGTTTCCATTCAGATATATGCTATAAATCCACTAGCATAAGTATTGCTGCTTTGGCCACTGTGGTTTTATAAAAAAAAGCTGAAAGTGAATCCTAGTGATCTGTACATCCCTCAGGATGGTACAAATATTTAAACCGCTGGTATCTTAGAACCATTTAGAGCATGGCCAAAACACTCGAGGAACACACACTAGAAGACTTTTCATGAACACTAAAATGCTGGGTTTTTTTTTTCAGCCATGTACTTCAAGTGTATGTTTGCCATTCAATAAGGTAATGAATCTAAATAATACAGTATATCATCTATTTAATCAGAAGTGAATATTAAAAATGCTACACTTGACAAAGTATTAAATGTGAAAGCAGACATTTAAATAGGGTAGCTTCTGAAGGTTTTGAGCCATCAATCAGTTTCGTCTGCTTGAGCCACTCGCATGTTCTCTTATGTGTCCATAATTGTACCACTCATGTGTTTCAGTGTTTGCGTGTCAATTATGCTTTCCCACTAAAACGAGTTGGCAGCAAGGTCATGCCACCAAAAAGGCATTAGAGTAGTAACCATGGAGAAGACTAATAATAGGTCGCAAAGCCCTTGAATTCAAACAGAGAGAACGAAGAAGGCAAGACACCCATGGCACAGCATACGACCTAAAAGCACATGCTACCATCAGAATGCATGCCATCCTCCATATTGCCTTTTCAAAGTCTGCCTATTGTTTTTTGTTAATTTAACTGTAAAAAAGGCAGTCCGTATTACCTGCTATATTTACTCGTATAGATTAATCACCGCTCAATAACTTGCCTCTTGCGGATGTGTCCGTCTCTGTATTTGCTCTCTTCAAATTGGCTGCTGTCTGCAGCAAACAGAGCTGGCATCTGGAATAGAGAAATCACACCTGGTGACAGTCGGCTAGTGCAATGGTGGCAAATTAAGTCCTCAACGGCACACGGCGTTTAAGTGCACTGCACACGATACCAATCTGCAAGTTTATTACCACGCCTTCCCCACTTGCCGTTATCACAAACCACAGTCATTAAAAAGCATTTGACCTTTTTCAACAGGGATCCAGAAATTACTTTCCTTTTTCTCCCTGCATCCTCTCTCTCTTTCTCTCTCTCTCTCTCGCGCGCTCTCTCTCTCTTTTTCTTTCACTCTCTCTCTTTCAAATCATGCTCCTCAGCAAATTGTAATGCAACCTCCTTCACAAAGCCTGCGACAGGCCAGGCAGCCCTGAGGAGATACTGTTTTTAATTAAATGCTACATCTGCCAATTGTTTTATAAAGACAATTAGGGAGACAAAGAAAAGAGGTTCAGATTAGAGAGAGGGAGAGAGAGAGAAACAAACAGAGAGAAAGTAAGGGAGAGCGGATGCCGCTCTTCTGATAGCATGGAACAGCTTTGCATCTTGGACAGTGATGCTGTGGCTTAGTGTGTGCATGGATCAGGGGAGAGGTCTGTGTGAGGGTGAGCTAAGAAAGACACACACATATATACACACTGCTTCTTTGAAATCCCCATTCATTGCTATCAGGCTCTGTCACATGTTCTGGTTTGTGTTTGTGTGTGCCACTCACACTGTGCTTGGCCCAGCTCTCAGCATTAGGCAAACTGCTTTAGGGCTCATTTGGAGTGGAAGCTTGAGACTGCTAGACTGCCTACTCTTGGTTTATTTATTCTACTGAGGTGACATCCTTTCCTCAGAAGATTGAGGCCAACTGGTCCTTGCTCCAAGCTGCACTATTATCACAGGGAGATGAGCCATACATGTTTATAGTTCCTGAAAGCATTTACTAAAAGTATTTTTCTTCTAAACTACAATATTCCTAAATGCAGCATCACAAACCCAAGTTCGGTTCAACTTATAGTGGTGTGGAGGTTTAGTTAGAAGTATGCAAGTAATAGCGGCATGATTCTAGTCATTCTGTGATTGTTCACTCTCCGTTCTCTCTACTGAGCCTTGCAACCTTTGGTTTCGTTTGCAGTATTGGCATTAAAAAAATGCCCACCTGCATAGGGTGTGATGCACAGCTGTGCCCGGGAATAAGAGTTTCACCTGTCTCAATGAAATGAGATTACTCATACACACACATATATGCCTAAGCACACAACAGAAGCACTTTCAGTGGTCTGAGAACAGTATTATGCTTCCACCTTTTTTTGGTTTAATGATAAAAAGAAGCAGCAGCCCCTGGTCATTAGCGAGACCAGTCAGGGCATAGAGAGAAGGCTAAACACTAAGCAATAGCTTGTTGTGTGAGGAATATATCTCGAGGCCATATTTACCCTGGGTGCTACATCGGGGTGAATAGGGAACAGGATAGGAAGTGTAAAAGCAGGCTTATTCGCCAGGGGTGACACACGATTTCCATATGAGCAGAAAATCCGATTTAACAGCAAGTCAGCACAATAAAGCTGTGACATGTGGTCCCCCCACAATAAAATGGCACAAGTGACTCATCTTTGTAAAGTATGAAATTGATCTGGCTAAAAGGCACCATGACGGTTTATCCAGTTAGGTACCAGCTTACATGCTGCCTACGGGCACCATCATGACACCTACCTGTAGCTGAAATTTACAACATTTCTGTGTGTTACATGCAATGCGGTCTATGCAAGATGAATCAATGTGGTGTATTATTTTTTTAAAAAGTGTATAGAAATGATAAAATTCTACCAATCATACGTAAATAACGTCTTTAAAGATAAACAAACAGATGCTTTAAATCTGAACAGTTAGTAATATTATAACAAGTAGTAAAAACATAGTAACAAGTTATTATTATATAGATTATAAAAAAGTCAATATAAGTAAAAAATTATTTATAAATGCATTTAATTACTCATTAAAATGCTTTTATATCTTTTTTTTTAACATGAGGAAGTTTTAGCAAATACTGTACTTTAATTAAACAATAAAAAATAGTCAGCATTAAGCCCCACTTTTTTTAGAGTAATAAGTATTAAGTAAATAAAGACTTTATGATTAACATTATTCTATAAATTCTATATAAATATTTGATATATGTTATAAAATAATTAGTAATTATCATTTAATTAAGCTTTAATTACTAGACTACATCAAACCAGTTTAGAAACCGTAAATCAAAGTGTGACTGAATTTCCTAAATCTGGTTTAAAACAAAAAGAAGGAAATAACAAACATAATGCAAAAAGGAAATGTTTCCAGAAGCTTCTCTTCTTTTTCTCTGTATTTTGAATCCTTAATGCTTTGTAGTAAATAGATCCTGTATATACAATTTATAAAAATGTGTAGTACATACAGAGGCTGACAGTACAAAATAGATCTTAGAATATATTAAAAAGATGATTATATTAAACTATACAAATTTTAAATCTGGGTAACACCGAGCTGAAAAAAAGGCAGCACACATGTTTGCTGCACATGTAAATGTGTATGTAAGACCTGTAAATGCAATTAAGCTAAACTATATCTTTGAATTAATGATATAAAATCAAACGTGTCAGTTTTGCTAAAATTATGAATAGCATTACATTATAAATAAATTAACAACATAGCCTTAAAGCTATTACAGAACTTTATGTTTCCAGGACATTGAACCTGGACAATTATTATTTAAATAAATTCTAAATTGAAATTTTGAATTGAAAATGAAAGTAAGAGAAATAACAGGCAGGGAAACCGGCTGGTCTATTAATAACAAGTGTGGCACAGAGGAATAGGTAATGTGTGCAAAGGTGTGTAATATGTACAGATTAAAAAGGAAATGTCCCTATTTATTTATAAGCTTACTGTCATTTACAAGCTAGTGGTAACCAACAGTATATTAAACTCTTGGACACAATAATCTGGTTCCATTTTTAAAATCAAATGTATTCAGGTATGTAGCTTTTCCTTCTTTATTTACATCGGGTTGTTATTTATGATAGTAAAAGCATGTGACCTATAACAATTGATCAATTTTCTTCTCCAGATGTTCAGGAAGGTGAAAGCAGCAGATTAATTAGCAGTAATTTAACCAGATATCACGAGTGTAAATCATTCTACATATTATATGAATAATATTGCAAAAAGCTGAAGAAAATCATTTGCAGCATCTACAAGGACATGTCCAAACAATTTCTTTCCAAAACTATCCCAAAACACACAATCAGTTAAACTACTTAGTGGAAATATCATGGAATATTAATACAGTGTGCAGAAATTGAGTCCTTCAGTATTATATGTGTTTGTGTTCTTCATGTTTGTTAATCCAAAGCTACACTGATAGCACACAAAATATGAGAATTTATAATAAGATGTTGGATCCAGGAGCAATCGTCTTTCTTTACAGTGCGCACTCTCCCACAGAATGTCATGCAGGAAAGTGATGGTACACTATTCACACATGCGCTTCTGAAAGCCTGTGACTCTAAGTAAATACTTCCTTTTATCCTGCACTGGCAAGCTTTTGAATAAAACAGAATTTGCAAGTAAAATTCATGAAATTTGAAGAGTTTAAAGGTTAGACCATAATAAAAGCTCAAAACAAACAAAAAGGCATACGAGGACGTAGAGATTATTATTAACTCATCCAAAACAAATCCAAACAGAAGCCGAATTCAGCAGCTTTGTTTTTTTGCAAGTGTAAATATGAGTATTTTTTATTTGGCTGAATTTTAATTTAAACACAATTTCAGCACGGAAAAAAAATCGTCTTTCTGAGTGATATGAATTGAAATGAAGTGAATTGTTCTTTCTGTTTAATGAATTATATTTTATTTTCAAACAAATGATTGCTCTTGTTTTAAATTTGGCCCTGCACTTTTGTGTCTAAAAGGCAGAATCTATTACATTAATGATAAAACACTGGCAGGTGTGTAAAGTGATATAATAATTAATGCATAAATAACGAAGCAGAAGAAGGGAATGGCTTGAAGGTTTGATGAAATGTCAGCAACAAACAACTCACTGCTTTAATTCCTTTGTCTATGTGAATGTAATTCTGTTACCAATAAGAAATGCTAGCCTTGATACACACACACACACACACACACACACACATGCACACACAAACAAACTATTGCCCCAGAGCCAATTCTCTTCTTGTACTAATAAATACACAAACACAATCAGAAAAACATTGAGCCAATTTCCCCTCTGTTGCCCCACTAAATCTCTCTCTTTCACACATACAAACACACACACACACACATACACACACATACACACACACGCAAAGCTCCACTAATTTCCTCTGGCTGCCACATTGGCAGGGAGTGTGTTGTAGCACAAACAGAGATGTGTTTTGGGTAATTGCTCGTGCTGTGTATGTATGGAAATCTCAGAGTGTGTGACAAGGCTAGATAGCTGCCCAATGTTGTCCTGATCCACGCTTTAGGCTTCCAGCCAAAGTATTTTATCTCTTAATGCATTAGAGTGATCTTCCAATTAGCCCATGCTCATAATACCTCAGCTTCTGGTAGTGCTGTCTGCCTGTGTGTGTGTGTGTGTGTGTGTGTGTGTATATATGTGTGTGGCTTGGGGGTTTCAGCGATAGTTCTGGTTGAGAGGTAAAATGAGGTGCTTATTGTGTGTGTGCGGGGGTTGTGTGCTTGCCGGAGCTCCCGTTGTAAAGTTTGCTGATAAGGAGAACCGGGCCCTTGAGCATCCATTCAGCCCGGTACATTAACACTCCTTATCGGCAGCCCAGATAACGAGTGCATGCCATTTGCCTTCGGAGGAATTAGCTCGTCTTCCTTGGCTAACCAGGCAGTGGCGATTAACCTTTACGCTGTCCAATATTCTCCAAGACTCCCTCTCCCAGATTAGACACTATTAGTTATAACCAACTAAATGAACAGAGAGGGAGAGAGAGAGAGAACTGTATGCACAGTGCAGTGTGTGTGTATGTGTGTGTGTTTGTGTGTGTAGTAACACCGCACATTATTTGTGGTCTTTTACAAATTCATGTGTATGTACTAACACCCACTTTTCCATCTTTCTATATATGCGTGTAATTTCACGCTCCCTTAAACCCAACCAAGAAATTCAACAACAAATCTGCACTATTTCACTCACAGAATAGAAACATTACATTTAATTATTTCTTAAATGCCAGCTGACTGTTTTTCTACACAAATTATGCTGATGAAATTACTGTTTTGTGTAAGCGTTTCATTTATTTTATGTACTAATTTAATAAATTGCTTTTTTTTTTTCAGGGTATAGGATTTCAGATATTTACATCATAATGTGGCTTTGATAAATGGAAACCCAAATCATTTCTTGTTAACAATTCCGAATGCTAATTAGCCTAGGTCCTATGGAGGGTATATGAAATTGATGTGCAATGTAATGTTTCATTATCTCTTGGTTAACAATTCTATGTGTAATTTTGCAGTTGCAGTTAATTGCATATTAAAAAGAGGCACATGCTTGTAGCGTTATGTTAATCTGTTCTAATCTTAATCGTAACAATACTAATATAAGCAGTTATGGTTTTAATGTAAAATATTTTCTTGCCAATTCCATTAAATGGATTTTTTTTCCCTTTAAATTTGGTCTTAACTTTAAAATAAATCTACAGGACACTGGAACCAACAATCGTTTTTAATTAATTTATCTTTTCCTTTAGACATTATTCGTAACCTCTTACTGGAGGTTCTTACATGTGCCAGGAGAAGTAGTATACGAATGAGCCACAAGCTCCTGTCAATCATGTTGCAAATCTGTAGAAGCATGGCTTTATCTCATACTTATTTCGCCCTGGTGCATTCCATCTCCTGTCTCCTTTTTCCTTCCTTCCATATCTATTAACCTGTTCTGTTCAGGCTGTTATGAAGTCTGAGAGTGCCTTAGTGTGCATTTGGCTTCTCATCCTTTAAGTTTCTGATTTTGTAAGGTTTCTTGAGGCTGGTCAGAATTCATATACCACTGAGAATGAGTATTCTAATTAAGGATTTAGGTTTTTGACTGTTAGAATAACTAAGTGAAAGTCCAGTACAGTGTTTGGCAGTCAGGATGAGCCCACTGTGTTTGATAGACATCGCTGTAATAATGTGATTTAGACAATGGTAAAAGTCTATATATATAAATATATAATGTGTATATATAAATGTGTATATATAAATGTGTGTGTGTGTGAGATAGCCCAAACAGTCTTAACCATAGTATATCAATACAGTGCGTTTTACTCAAACACACAACCCCTATATATCTTTTCATTTCGGTGAAGCTGCATGGCAGAATGTAGACTTGCTGGAAGTGTTGAAGTCTGACCACTGTTCATACACACAGAGGCTGAAAATCCTCAGGTCATCGTCATTTTGTGGAATCACCAACTGTCTTTCATTCTCTATTGTGTTTTGGGAAGATAACTTCACAGACGTGACATGGGATGACACTTGTACACACACTGGTACATGACGCCTTCCAAGCTAGTCCTGGTTTCAACCAGATTAAGTCCCCTTGTTGAAAGAAAATGTGGAATTGAATTACTGCTTTGGAAGCAAGACCCTGGATTTCTCACACCAAGCAAGTGTCTTTGAAAGAAGGCTGCACTTCTAAAACAAATGCACACACACATACATTCACACATCATGCCTGCACAGTTCTGTTCTGCAGCATGGACTCACACAGACAGCATTCCCCAGGCACCCAACACATTTATCTATGAGCACAATTAAGAGCATGAAATTTGAACATGCTGTGTTAAATAAGAAAGTGCTTTTGTTCCAAAGGAAACAAAGCCCTGTGGAAAAAAATTAGTTTTTCAGCCTTGAGAGAGCAACGCCAAGGCTCACTGATACCCAGAATAATCACATTCTGCCTCAAATCCCTGCGGCCGGCACAGGTAGAGCTTATTTAAGACCGTCCACTGGCTAACCATGAGCAGATTCTGAATTGTGGATTCTCTCCATTTCCCTCGCTCAGGAACACAGCCTGGAGTCCACCCTCCACCCTAAAACACCAACTGCCCCCCTCTTCCTCATTTCACCGAAGGTACCAAAGTCAGAAAGGCTCAGCCCCTTGAGGACCCCTCTCTGAAACCATGCACTCACGTAGAAAAAAAGGACCACTATAATACCATTCGCCAGCATGTTTCTCAAATGAAGCCTTGTCTCCACCTTAAGAGAATGACTAATCAAGCAGTCCAGACTCCAAGCTGTCAGTCAAGCGGCTTTGCTATCTTCCCACCACGGCTTCTTCTTCTAATACCAATTTAAATAATTCACAGGCCTTCCACTGCCATTATTCAAAAAGATCATAATAGTTTTCCTTGTGCCCAAAGCACAAAAAATCAATTATTTCCCCACAAAGACTTGAAAGTACTTAGCACGGGGCTGTGGCGAGCTGAGTTATATCAAATTGAAACCGCACTCATTACACGGCACACAATTAGTTACCTCTGGTCTACACGGCCTTTCATTGCGAATAGCATATCTGTATTATTACAGAAACAAGCATGCAAATGCTATTGTTGGGGATTTAGAGAAATCAATAAGACAGTGGCTTGAGCATTTGGTGGCCCGTCACTCAAATCTGCTGCGAGCCAGAGATAAAGGTCTGAATTCAAATTAGCACAGGCAGCCCGTGACATCATAAGTGACACCCCAAATAAAAGACCCAGCTCCATGACATATGTAATTATTCCTCACACATTTTCCTCCTTTCTTCTTCCTCATTGTGTATACTTATGTAAGGTTGTTTCATATAAAAGGATTAAGAGCAGTTTAATGAGAAAATGTAATTGTTTTCTTCCCTTCTACACATATGTGTGTGAGAATCCTGCTTTTATCCAACGAGTGAGCTAATCGCCATCTCTTCTTTTTTGTCTCAAAGTTCTTGCACACACTCTAACTCTATTTTACCTACCAGTGGTCACCAGGGACAATACAATCATGCCCTTTACTTAATTTGAATTTTGCACTCCAATTTTTTTTTCCTCCAGCATGAATAATTGTAAAGAAGCAGGACTTTACAGAACATTGTCCACTGTGGAGGAATTGTTGGTGAACATCTTCAGTGAACTCTCCGCTAGACCTGACCTGCCCTACCTCCTCATTTGGTCCCATTATGGTGCAGGTGAGGTTAAAGTTCATGACCCACTGGGGCTGAAGACACGGGAGACAAGGGTGAAGCATCTGCAACGGAAGCAGAGGCTCCTGTAGTGACCTGTCACCCAAGTGATCGCCTAACAGCTCTGAGGGCATCCGAGTGCTCAATAGAGGGATAACAATTACCAATTAGCAGTCTGGCCTCCACTTGCAAAACAAAGCCCAATAGGAATGTGGGTGCTGAAATACCACAAAAAAGGAATTAAGGGGGGGTAAAATTGAACATAGCGTAGATGTTAACAACAACTGTGTATGTGTTCCTAGCCAGGCAGAGGCATCGGATTTGAGTAGCTTCTTTCATATTCCAGGCTCCGATGCTCATTTTTGAACATTGTAGCCATCCCGAATGTTGCTCTTCCAAAAACAAACAAAGCCATGCCTTTCGCTTGGCAGGGTAAGCAGAGGAAAGAGTGGGGAGGGAGAACATGCCCTTTCCCGGCCTTTCTTTCTTTCTCTCAATATCCTTCCCCCTTCCCCTTTATCGCAGGGGGTTCTGCATTCAATGTCGGTTAAACGTTTGCACAGCCACACAATGGCAGAGTGAGACGGCAGGTGCGAGGGAGCGAGAGTGAGTGAGAGACAGAGTAGGAGAAATGGAGAAAAAGAGAGGGAGAGCGAGGCTTAGCGCAAGGGGGTAGGAGTAATTTAGCCCCTGGAAGGGGGCACATTAATGCTAGTTGGGTCAGGGGGCACACTACGTTTGGAATAAATGTTTGAAAAATCAAAAAATAGCAACTATGTAAATGCTAACTTTTGATCGTTGTTGACATTTATTAATTTCACAAATAAAAACAGACAAATAAATGTAAATGAACAGCACTACAAAATAAACAAACCCTTTAAAATATTGTATGCCCAGAACACAAACTATGAAACAACTAAAAAAATGACTACTAATTATTACACTCATTATTATTTGATACTTACACAAGGCTTAAAGCTGACAGAACTAAAACCAACAAAAAATATATCAGTGCTCTCTGTTCTGCACTGAAAGCATAACTGGGTGACCGACTTGGATGGTCTCCTCAACTCTTAAGTTCAGCAAGTGACATCAAGCTCAATATAGCTGTGCACACTAAAAGCCATAAACAAAATAACTATAACTATGTCTGGATATTGTTTATGCTGCAGATACAAATGTGTGCTTAAGATCAAGCAACATTCAGGTGTATTCACTTTTTCAGATGCTTAATATTTTTATTGAGAAGCAACAAAACCCAAAGGTTAAGCAGTAGATAATAAATAAATAAATAAATAAATAAATAAATAAATAAATAAATAAAACCAATGACCAGAGGATGTTCAAGCAACACAAACAAGCCAAGTAAAAAAAAGTCCGGATCAAAATGAACCTGTAGACTATAACAATAAGAACGACATGGTAAATACTGGAACAGCAAGGTTGAGTCTGCTGAAAGTCTATACTGTGTGCCTGATAGTGTTCAGGTAGCTTAAGGAGAAATCAGGTATAAGAGACCGTTTATATCACATGATGGGAGTTGGAGTCCTTGTTTACGACCATGTTTGTAATAGTGGTGTTATGGGTTGTGTAGCTGGACACCTAATCCAGGGTAAAAGTGAAACATATAAAGTCTTTATAGATTTGTAGATAAGGCTACATGATTGCACGCGTCGATAATACTGTATTCACATCATTTACATTTATTCATTTAATAGAATATTTTATCCCAAGTGACACAAAAAAAGGAAATACAAGCAAAGAGATACATCAAGCAGAGGACAATAGAAGTAGTTCTACTATACAAGATTTTTGTATAGCGCTAGAGGTGCTAGAGGAGCAAACAGTAGAGGTGTAAGAGCTAGTAGAAGTGCAGATTTGTATTTTTATCTTTTGAAGTGGGAAAAGGTTAGGCGTTAGATTCACCTGTTTACGGAAGAAGTGGGCCTTTATATCATCGTTTTAATATTCATATCATAACAATCTTCTGTATACTATATTTTTAGATATTTTATATACTGTACACCTTACTTACCAGTATAGTTAAATAATTCTAACTCTATTCCTTCTTAGTCTATTTTGATTCTATTTTTCTGGCATGGACATTCGGGGGGAGAAAACATGCATGTTGTACTTTGTGTGATTGTGTATGTGACCATTTAAATTTGAATCTGATGCTGACTTGGATACCTACTTCGAGGCATAACACTGTACAGTTAATTAACCGGCACTTAAAAGTAATCTGTACATGCAGGACAGGAGTGTAAAATTTCTTGTTCTAGTGTTGTCTGATAACATTTTTGAATATTTTATTATTATAGCTTACGTGTACTGTATATTGTGTATATTGTCTATTATGTATATTGTAAATATTCAGTGTCAAAACCTGAGATTGATTAATTTCTGGACATAATATTGGACCCATTGCCCAGGTGTCATGAAAGGGGGAGATGAGACAGATGCAGCTGAAGAAATAGTTGATTTAATGAGAGACAGGCAAAAAAAAAAAATATCTAGCCAGATTAAGATCAAGGTCAACAACCGGTTAGGTCTGACAAAATACAAACAGGATGCACTGGGCTGAGACAGAACACAGAAACCAGGAAGCTAGCTCAAGTCAGGTTTTCGGGGAAACAATATTCAGTAAGTATCAAAATGCACTACATGTTGTTTTACATGTTGTCTGTATATGGTTGTGTATGTGACAAATCAAATTTGAATTTGATTTGAATTTCGTATAGTCAAATGCACAATATGTGACACCAGCTTTAAAGATAAGTTACTCTATCTGGCCAACTGTTGAGTCAATTCACTTGAAAAGTTATAACACAAATCTATAAGCGTATAAAATCATATTAGTCAGTTATTACTTAAGTGGCTCTGCTTTAAGTGCTTACGAATAGAGACATTGCACTGTTTATCTGTGTAATGAGCTCCCATGTATGCTTAGAGGTTTCAGTCAAACAAATCCACTAAATCTAGCTAGATAGCTTACAAGAATATTTATGTAAGCTCCACTTGTAACACTTCATTCCATTATTAACGAGGACATATTTTTCTTAGCAATATTTTTTCCATAGAGCTATCAATTTATATTGATTGCTAACTTAACCTAGTTAACTCAGGTTTTTCCAGCTTGAAAAAGCACTTCAAGAACTTGACCAGAAAAATATGTTACCTATTGCATCTTAATAAATCCCATAATCATGTTTCTCGCTGTTTATCTCCACATCTGTCTCTCTTTTTTCACTATTATGTTTTATTGCTCAAAATATGCCATCATATTGCAATAACTAAGTGTTTTTTAGTGTATTGGAGTGGTTGGGCAGCTAGAGCTTGCAGCACAGCGGGGAATTTAACAGTCAGCAAAATTACATTTGCAAATTTGCCTCACAGACTCTACAGACACCAAAACTTCAGGAAATATGTCTTATGAAATTTGACCATTACACAATGTTATACTAATAAAATAAATTATTTGCCTATATTCTAAATTTAGCTTAGTTATAAGCTTCAAATTTACAGCCACTAGGCTGTAGTGTTGTGACAGATGGTGCATACAAGGCGTGTCCATGTTCCTTGTGTGTGCTGCCCCTTCTGTTTATACTGGCCAAAGTCTGAAAAACTGCAAAAATTCTGTTGAATTAAAATATTTATTCAGAATTTTGGAATTGTTTTCAAATGCACTTTTGGCAAAAGTGCAAATGGCAAATGCACTTGAAATTTGACCACAAGTAACATAGTATGTGAAAATACATCTATTCTGTATTGGGGAAGAAAAGAGCACATTGGAATATTGGGAGAAGGGACATGTTTCAAAGGATTGTGCACCCCTGCGTGAGGCAGAAAAAGAGACCGAATGGGTCAGTCCATTTGGAACAATAATGAATAAACATATTAACAGAGACTCAGGAGTCTGCACTTGACCTCTGCATGATGGTTCTATTAACCCTGCAGGATGGCAGGGAGTGTCCGGTACACAGGTTTTCCATTCAGAGCTTGCAGTCGTCTACTATTTTCCAGCTAAGAGAAAACCAGACCTTGCTGATCATATCAGCAGCCTCTACTAAAAACGTTCCTGCTGCCAAGACCACAAGCTAAACACAAGACCTTTATTAAAACACACACACACACACACACACACACACACACATGCACAGAAAGTGAACATCACCTAAGAAACAAAGGCACACATAGTCTCCTTTTCTCTACCTAACCATAGGAAATAAGGAGCAGCAAGTTGGCCAGGGGTATATGGTATATGGTGAGGGGTATGTTTTGGCTGGGGTGGCACACAGACACACTTCAGAGCTTTGTTAGTTATGGAGTTGGCAGCATTGTTAAAAAAAGTATAATGATAATGATCTTTTATGAAAAGAGCTACAAAATTCCAAATAAGGCATAATCATGCAACCAGAGAATTCCTTTAAATTCAATCATTTTTAATAATAATAAAAAAAGACTATAAAATATAATTCTATGGGTTTTATGGGTTAAGCTTTTTAAACTGTAAAGACCCATCATTGATTTTTTTTTTTCTTGAGTCCCATCTTGAATATAATCTCACTCATATGATCTGATAGTCCTACTGTGGTAAGGGAGAATATCAACTTGTCAATTAGACAATTTTTTTAGTCCGTGTTCTGCAGTTCCCCTCAAGCCACAAACTGATGTACTTTCATGTAGGTATCTTTAGCCTGTGTTTATTACTTAACACCTGACAGCTACAGCAGTGATAAGGAAATAAGCACTTAACACTTAGAACCTTCTGAGAGGTGTAATATTTCACATTCAGAACATTGCTGGCATTTCCCAAAAATCTGAAAATCTCAAATCAGTTTCTCAGATGCCATTGCTTATAACAAATAAACAATATAAAATTTTATATATATATATATATATATATATATATATATATATATATATATATATATATATATATATATATATATATATATATAATTTTGTAACACAAATTGAATTGCAGATGAAGTAGATTTAAATGTATGTGCTCAAATTTACACACATGTTTACTGCCAGACTTCTGACAACTGACACTAACTTACTAATAATTTTAATAGTAACTCATTTAGTTAAACATAGGTGTGCATTTGTACACAAAATTATCCTAGTAAGAGGGACTGCTGTGATAAAACATTACAATAATTAATGTTTCTTAATAATCCAATACAATTAAAGAAATCAATTCATGTAAAAATTGACATGTATTGTTTTGTTTTGCAGCGCTTCCGAAAATAATCCTAATTAAATGATCTGCCTTAGGACTTTTTTCCATGTAGTCTGAGGCAGAGAGTTATGCACAGCCAAACATGCAGGAAATGGCTTGAATGTGATATTCTAAGCCAAACATGTCAGGGGTGCTATTCTGAAATGGCATGCATGCTTGACAAGATTAGGTTCTACTAAAAAACTTTCATCTGTGCTGATCTCCTTTTGATGCTTAAGCTACATTATATCACAAAATTCGGTGTCTGACAAGTCTAGCATGAGTGTTTCGTCCTCAGGCAAAACAATATTAAATGAGAGCGTGTTTAGGCTCCTTGTGGTTATTGTAAGCGATGGCTCCTGCTGTTGTGATTGGCTGTAGGAAAGCCCAAAAGAGAAAACTGACGCCAACAGCACGAGAGGGAAGCACTGCCTTTCAGACACATACACAAATGGCGGCGAGACACAGATCACGACTCAACAACTGAATGTCAAAACAAGTTTCAAGCAAAGAGCGGTGCCTCAGCCAAGAGGAAAAATCTGATATCAGGCAAACATCTCCAGGCAACATCTGCACTCATCTGCACTCAGAAGATCAGCATAATAACAATGTTTTTGTCAGAGATTTATGCTAACATCCTAACTCTGCACAAACTGCCTTTTAAGCTCCCGCAGATTAATGCCAGGGCGTTAATCTGCCTTAAATTTGGACCATTTTGAGAGCAAAGGATGAAAAGAAGCAGCCCTGTGAATCTCTTGTCGTGGTTTTTGCCAGTTCATGTGTACAAAGTGGGTCACTTTAAAATTAAGCGAAGCACAGATGGAAGAATTAATGTAATTAGATCAGAAAAGACACCACACGAGTCAGCTGCAATGAAAATTGCATTGCATTACAACTAAGCAGTCTTTTTATACACATTTTACAGTCTCACTAGCACACTGACTTGTTCCTTCTCCTCGGTGCTCCCTTAAATGCTTTGATCAATGTCCCCATGTACATGAAACTTCCATTAGCACTCAGGTGGAGAGGGAATACTGAGAAATACCTTAATGCTCCTTCATTTCCTCCAGGTTTGGACACAGCTGTATGAATATTGCATATATTTTGCATTGCGTGTAAAGCAATATGATATGAAACTCTATTCTGCTGGATTTTCCGTCCATCCTGAGAATGGATGCGATGTCTCAGGAGCTCCATGGGGTTTTTGAAGGAAGTTTCAGCTGGGCTTCAGTCTTTCTTCTTTACTTAACAACTGTCCTATTACTCCAACATGCCCACCATCATTATCCATTAGGCAGCTGGATACAGTCTGGATGAATTTCAACTGAAATTACTAACCAACATTCTTTCAAAATAACTCCAGGACCCATTTAAAGCTTAGTATTTCTGGATTAATGCACCTAGTCTTCCTCTGAACCCATGTGATCACATGCATGCAATGCAGTGCACATATCAGTAGCCTATCATTAAATCTCAGTCCTTTTGAATAGTATCTCTTTCAGGGTGCTGAAGTGCTGTAATCTCTGTGTGAGCTTCAGGTGATTTAAAGAACCCTTTGTACGTGTCTGAGCAGCCAGGATGGCACTCTGACACTATACCTGTGAAACGCTGATCAGGGAAAACCCCACAGCCATGCACTATGGCTCATCCTGTTTTAGGACAGGAGGGAGACTGTGGATTGGCATGAGAGGATTAACAAACAGGCCCCAACATTCCTGTGTAATTAGCACTGGCAGTGACACACACAAAAACATACTGCTGAATGTCACGTCACAGTATTAACTGAGAACAGGGTGTAATCGCAGCCGCTCCCTGGGCTGTGAGAATGGCACTGTCATCCTTGACAGACGTTTTACATACTTATACTGATAAAATGTTAATCTAAATAAATAATTAAAAAAATTCCTCTACTTGGTGTGAAAAGTCCTTTAATGACAAACCATTAGTAATTATTTTAGTTAAATATTAACACATGAAAATACCAATAAAGCAAAACCAAGATGCAAGATGTTAATCTGCATCCTGACACACCTCAAGTCAATCATGTGTATGTCTGCATAATTAGTTTTGCATAATATGATTGCTTTCTGGCTGTCAGCATGCTGCAATAACTGAAGAGGCTTCTCTATAACGACAGAGAGCAAGAGAGATCATTTCTCCTTTTTTTTTCCAGAAGAAATCTGATTTAGCGAGAGATATTGAAAACACTTGCACACAGGGTCACTCTCAGTGCAAGACTGTCAGACTGCATGAAAAAGACAAAGATGATGATGAAACTATGTCCTTCATTTCACTCTCTAAGGAATAAAGAAAACCCTCAGATACTCAGTGTCATGCAACAGATAGCTCTTTTTTCACTCGCTCAGTAAGTGGGTACGGTTGTTCTCAGCTTTCAAATTTGCTATGAAATTTTGCTATGTAAAGTGCAGCTATAGTTTGGCTCTCAGTGAGAAAAAAACGCTGATTGAATCACGCTGAATTAAATCTATTGTGTATAATATGACCTTTGTGTTATATTTATTTTTATATTCGTGTTATACACATATTTTTGTGTGTGTGTTTTTGTGTGTGTTTGTGTGTGTGTGTGTGTGTGTGTGTGTGTGTGTGTGTGTGTGTGTGTGTGTGTGTGTGTGTGTGTGTGTGTGGACTACCTTAAAAAACAAATGTACTACTTTTTTCTAGCCATTGCTTATTGACACAGATTTGATGAATTCTGGAGGAAACCCTCTCTCTCCCTTTCTCTCTTTCTCTCTCTCTCTTTCTCTCTCTCTCTCTCTCTCGCTCTCTCTCACCTCTCTCAGTTTCAATTTCAATATCAACAAGCTTTTTTGGCATGACCATATATATGTATATTGCCAAAGCATTATAGCAAAGAAAAGAACAACTCTTATTAATAAACACATTATTTAGAACATGGCTGTGTGTGTGTGTGTGTGTGTGTGTGTGTGTGCCTTTCTCTTTCTCTATCTTTTTCTTCTTCTCCACACACACACACACACACACACACACACACACACACACACACACACACACACACACACACACACACACACACACACCTGCAGTTCAGTGGATTGGCCTTAGCATGCCTGCAGGTGGGCTTTGGCCAGCATGACCAGTTAGCACTGCATTTAAATCTCTTAAGAGAGACTAATGAAGTGCTAATTGGTCTAGCAGCTAGCAGCTGACTTACTAAATGGCACTGTGGGCTGATCTGTTGATGTTAGGTAGATAAGCAACAATACAGTCTAGTGCTTGGTCAAAGAGAGGAAGTGAGCTTTTGGCCTTATCAGATGGAACTGCTGTCAGTTGCTCTCATCTTAATTTTTCACACTGCTTATAAAGACACAGGGATGAAGGTACTCTAAAGCTCTAGGTCTAGTCTTAGCCCCTTCCCTGCCATTACTGAAGAATCAGCACACTGTATGGCTTGACAAGGGGGGGCTTTCTGTGACAATTCAAAAGCACTTTAAAAAAAGACTTACAAAAGCATCCAGGTGTGTAAAATGCTTAATGCATGTGATTTGAAGGCTCAAGTAGGAGTCCTTGGGGTTTGCACATATTGGAGACACTCCATTAATGTAAAGGTCAGATCTCTCAGTCTTACCATGCTCTTGCTTACGGCAGAGTGTGTCAACGTGAAGGTGTCAATAAAATTCAGCCACTGTCTCACAGAGAGATGGTAGAAGAGCACTGAGAAAACAGGCTGAAATAAGCCTTAGTATTGTGGATCAATAAATGCATTATCTGTTTTTTTTCCCCTAAAACATCTCATACATTCACAAAGGCATTTATTTTTAAATGGTTTGTACATTGACTTGTACAATGTTACATTTTTTTTCATAAAAGACCTTATAATAATAACTGTTTGCTCTCTGTTTCAGGTGACTGCTCATTGAGGTACATAAATCATTTATAAAAATGACATTGATGAATAGTTTTACTTACCTATCCCTAACCAGCTTACTGCCCGATATTAAACATCACTTTTTATTCTTTTTTTCTCCTCTGAAAATAAGTCATCCACATTTAATGAAAGAGAGTAGATTAAGCAGTTGAAACTGAGTAAGCTGTGTGTGCCTGTATGCCTGAGCGAGTGCCTCTCCCTGCATTAGCATTGTGGTTAGAGTCGGTCACAAATCTGCCGGTGAAATCTACCCCTGCCAGGACTAATTAGCATGAACAACTTCATACAGAGCTTGTGGCAGGGGCTGTGATAAGAGGGGCCCAGACTAGGCCCCAGCCCCCATGCCAACATGCTCAAAGCTCACATCTTATCTCCATCTCCACAGAACAACTAGCTTCTGCCCAATTCCATTCTAATCCTCAACATAAACAGCACTGATATTTCACCAGCACGGCCAAAAGAAAAGGTGAGGACGAGGCGAGAGAAAGAGAAGGCAGAAAGCAAGGGGAGATAAGATCACTCATTTACAAAAAAGCCGGCACTATAAAAGGTAGTAATTCCCTAGCAAACATTATTGCCTCTCAGTGTCTCAGCTGCATGTCTGTTTTCTTACATTAGTCTCCATACACATGCTATATATTCTTAAGTGTACAATATTCTGATAGAAATACGGAATCTCAGCGGCTCTGTAGGAATTTAATATTTAATCAGCAGATTCAAGCCACATTTCTTCTTATCTTATAACTTTGTTTCATCTCCAGATCTCAGAATATGGCACTCACATGTCAGTGTTGAACACGCAGTGTGTACAGCTGATCTGTAGGGCTGGCTTTCATCTTTAAACATATTTTCATTAATATACAATATTTCCCTATATAATACAGACACATTTTTTATTTTTATTTTCTAGAACATTTTGATGGCTGATGGATTTTTAACGCTAACTGTTGGTGTAACAGAGAATAAACCGTTCTTATCATAAATGTTAACATAAAGTGGGAATCAATGGAATGGTGGAAAGATTCTTTCTCTTGTGGCAACAACAACAGCAAATGACTAAAGAATCATGGAACAAAATTGAATAAAACGCTCCTCCTCTAGCTCCTTCATTTTTGGTCGTGTATACCATTGACTCACAAATGCTGAATACACTAGGCACAAATTTGCTATGAATGTAAGGCCGAATCAGAGTGTCAGATCACTGGGGCTTGGATTACTGTCATGAGATTATTTTGAACAATCAATTCTGAAACAGGATTACAAATAGAAGAATCGTGTTTGATTGTCTTAAAATAATCACCAGAGTGAATGAAGCCTACATGGCACTGAAAAATATACAGGACATGTTCAAAAATCGGTATGATAAAATCGTAACATGTTAGCATTTGTTTTCTTAGTAATAAATTGCAGTTTGTTTGTCTGTTTCATAGGTGATATTTTTTCAAGCCGTTTATGCATTCAAAATGTATCTTAATTCATCACTCATGCATCTACCTTCAGTAATCAATTTATCCTGGTTAGGCTTTCAGTAGCTCCAGTGTCTATTCAAGTAATAATGTGGCAAAGCAAGAGAACTCACCCTGGATATGACACCAGTTCATCACAAAGTGCCTTGCACACACACATTCATACACTCCTGGACATCAGTGGGCAATTTAGCTTAGCAATTCCGCATAGCTGCATAATTTTAGACAGTGGGAAGAAACTATAGCGCATGAAGGAATCCCATGAAAACACTATAGTAGGCTCAGGATTGTGCCTAGAATTCTGTAGCTTTGAGGCACCTTAAAATGTAAGTTGTTGAAGTGATATTGATCTACTGAACCGAGTGAACTAAGTGCAATGTTCCCTAAAAGTCCATAAAAGGATTCAACCAGGCTTTTTGGTTTCCTCTCACCTTCCAAAAACATGCCAGTAGCTGGACTGGCTTTGCTAAATTTCCCCGTATTGTGAATGTGTGTATTGTGAATGTGTGTATTGTGCTTGCTATCAAGAGTGTATTCACTTGACTATATACAGTTGTAGAAGGGAAATTATTTATAATCACACTATCTGGTTTCACACAGATATGGAGGGGTTCCCTATTGAGTTTGGTTCCTCTGAAGGTTTCTTCCTCATAGTATCTGAGAGAGTTTTCCTTACCCCACTTGCATTTGGCTAGCTCATTAGAATGAATAAACTAATTCATCCAGTGTTACCTATCTAAACAGTAAACACTACAACAAAAAACAAAAAAATTAGAAATCTGTGATATTATTTAGCATTAACTGCTGACTATGTTAAATATCACCTTTGTTTAAATACACTATGGATTTGCAATCATAAACATGTCAGACTCAGTATAATTCAGTCAAAGATAACTTTTCAATTATTTTGTGTAGGTAGTGTATTTGCCACTGTTTGGGTAGTCAGATCTATTTTACTCTAATATATATAGCCTGAATTATTGAAGCATGGTTTGGTCTCAGTGTAGACAGGTGAATTTCTCTTGGCTGTCTGATGGCTGGAGGCATGCTTGTGAGTGTATGTTTGAGTATGCAAGTATGTATGTGTGTGTGTGAGGCAGTACAGGAAAGGGTTATGAGCGAGGGTGTGTATGTGCGAGGAGGAGTAGGAGTCAAGGACAGCTAGATTATCCAGTGACCTGAGTCTGTGAAAGCGAGACGAGCTCCTCACCTGTCCTCCTGGATCACATCAGAGAGGGGACGGTTCAATCTAACACACCCCTGCCACTCCTGTCTCTCTTTTGTTCTTCTTATATGAGAAGAAAGGTAGCTCACCCATCCTTCAGTAAGAGAGGATGGTGCAATGATCTCACAATTGTGAGTAAAAGAACAGGATCAAGTGAAAACACAATGATTAAGGCACATTCACATTTTCTCTTCCTCATCTTTTAACTCAACGGCACACACACAAACAAAAAGCGCATGTAGGTGTATCACCCTCCCTCACACATACAAGGGTAGAAGCATTGATCATATAATTTACTCTTCTCTATTAGCCGACCATGATATTGATCAAATAATTCCTTCAGCAAAATTTGGACCCAGCTAAATTGCTAAAATGGCTGTGTTGCATTTAAGCATGTGTGGCAATAGTGCACGCATTGATCACCAACCATTCTCTCTCTCTGCATGTAAACAACTCCCTTTGAGAAGGGTCTGAACCCACAGGGAGCATGGCATGTTTGTGTGTTCATCAAACTCTAAAATTAAGCAATTCAAGTGGCCTCCTCATCCCTACTACTCAGAATAGAAACAAATTGCAGGCACTCACTTCTGCGGTAATTTCCCAACGATTCAAAGATTACGGCAGCTGAAAGGCAATTTGACCCCATTTTCCTATGGCTCCTCCGCCTGATTTCCTGTGAGTCCTGAGGCTTAGGGAAAGAACACCTCTTCTTTATCTCTGACTACAGGACAGGTAATAAGATGGATGTTGACATTGGTACATGTGATTGCATACACACACCTAGCTACCTAACTACACACAAACAAACTCACACACACACACATGCACACACACACATTTCTTTCACACATTCAAGCTGTTTTTATATACAAGATAGCCTGACCAAGTCAATGGCCATTGGTTATGCTGACAAATGGCCCCTAGTGTTGGTTGAAGAGTACAGAATCCAGATCCAGATGTCACATTTGATTGTCATGGGTCAGTGAAGACAGGAAATGCGACGGACTCTTTATGTCACCTAAGCCCAACTTACGTCCATTTGTAGCCAACAGTAACTGACTTTTCCTTAAAAAAAATGAGTAAAAAAGCAGCAAGGTTTCCTTTTGGTTACTATAGTTATGGTCATGGATAGGTTCATCAATCATTGTGTCAGTAGAATAGTAGGGTAGGGTAAAATAAATGTATGCTTTAAAAGTGGTTCACAAGTCAGGGAGAACAGGTCAGCAGGTTATTTTAATCTAAAGAGCTATGCTTACAAATATCTATTTTTTAGATGGCCAGCAAATATATGAAGTTAAAAGATTTTTTTAGTACATGAATTTTAGTACTAGAACCGTTAGGCTTGACAGAAGAAAAAACTGTATCAGTAGTTTCTCCATCACACACACACACACACACACACACACACACACACACACACACACACACACACACACACACACACACACACACACACACACACACACACACACACACACAGAATGTTCAGATCAAATCAAGTTTCTGGAAAGCATGCTCAGGACTGCAGCTGGTGGCCCAAAAGGAGGGATGCAATGAAGTGACACATCCTGTCACTACTGTGGCCTCGCTCGACTCGCCACTGAAACCCACGTCAGCCAGATTTGCTGATGAGGCAGTTTCCCTCTTTTTCTCTGTCACTCTCTCGTCCTCTTTTTTACGCTGGTTTGCGGTCCTGTGTGAGGGCTTTAAAAAAGAGGTAGGAGGAGAGTGCATAAGTCAAGCAGGATAAGGACAAATCAAACGAGGGGAGGGGGTTTAGTGAGAATAGAAAAGAGAGGGAGAGAGAGACAGAGACAGAGAGATAGAGAGTGCTTGCGCGGTTGAATTCAAAGTGAGAGTGACATTGTATCAACTCACTATCACATCTCCTCCACACTGGTGTCCATCAGCTGTCCAGCCTTCTAACGTCCTTGACACACAAACAGGATCTTCACCACACATAGCCACACACACATGCGACACTTACACACATAATGGGTGAAGCTTAGCAATGTTGTTTGCCCTGCAAACAAAGAAAATAAAAAATCGGTTGCAATATTCAGTCAGTCAGACAATGCATATATTAAGTTCATACACAGAACAGACTACTGAAAAGCCTACATTTGCATACACCTAAGTAGTAACTGTGTCATATAGTCATTCATACATGATACATGCTGTGTGAGTAAATATTAGACTCTACATTTTTTATCTTTCTTGACTTTAGAATTGATGCACTTTGAAAAGCAAAGATACATAAGGATTTCATTGAATTTTTAATAATAATTATTCTGATGCTTGGGAAATTTAATTTAATCAATGTTGAAGGCATTGGCACAATTTCTGACACACAGTTCTGTATCTCTGCAAGATTTTTATGGCAAAATACACATAAGACAAAAGTATCAGCTGGACTGGGGTATGATGTGATTAATAATTTCATTAATGCAATGTCACTAAAATATTTCTGCACTTTCTGTGGCTATTTTTTATATCTGTTGGTAACTTAAAAAGAGTAATTGGATATTACTACACAATTACTGCATATTTCTTCTTATTTTCATATGATGAGGAAATCAGATTTTTTTTACATTTCACATTAACTTATGTTGAACTGAACTGGAGATTACATTTACATTTAAATTTCTGGCAT
This sequence comes from Tachysurus vachellii, assembly GCF_030014155.1. Taxonomy (NCBI): domain Eukaryota; kingdom Metazoa; phylum Chordata; class Actinopteri; order Siluriformes; family Bagridae; genus Tachysurus; species Tachysurus vachellii. The sequence goes on along the minus strand of NC_083465.1, from coordinate 10,672,827 downwards.
TTAGCAGATGACCTTATCTAGAGTGACTTACATTTTATTTCAATTTATACAAAAGAGCAATTAAGGGCCTTGCTAAGGGGCCCAGCAGTGGCAGCTTGGTGGACATGGGATTCAAAATCAAGACCTTCCAATCAGTAGTCCAACACCTTAACCACTGAGCTACCACATCCCTCAGCCATTTTATGGGTCTTTTTATGTAAACTATTACATCATCATTACTTGTCAACTGTCAATGGAAGCAAGTGTAAATCTGAGCAACTTTGACAAGGACCAGATTGTGATTTCTAGATGACTGGGTCAGAGCATCTCCAAAACAGCAGGCCTTTTGGGGTCGTTCCTGGTAAGCAGTGGGTTAGTACCAAGAATGATCTGAACCACCTTTTCTTTTACATCGTGTGGACGGCCAACTGCGTGTTCCATTTACTTGTATTAGGTGGATCTTACTTCGACATGTACCACCTATCCACACATTGTTGTAGACCATGTACATACCTTCATTTCAATGTTATTTCATATTGGTAGTCACCCCTATCGGCAGGATAATGCTCCCTGCCCCTCTGAAAAATTGCAGGAACGGTTTGAGGAACATGACAAAACATTGAAGGCTTTGAATCTGATGTTTTACAAGCAGATAATAGCTATTCATCCATCTTCAGTAACTGCTTTATCTTAGTCACAGTCACGATGGATCCTGTAGGTACATGGCCGGTAATTCACTTCTGACAGAACTCTAGTGCACTGCTTGGTAACATGCACACACACATTGGTTCTTTCTTTTGAACCCCACACAAGAAAATGCCAAACCTTTTTGACGTTCTCCATCCATTGACAATTGGCAGTGGTGGTTCATGACAGGACAGTGCTTTTACCCATCATGACTATAAAAAGCTGCAAAAATATTGCTAGTAGAACATAACCAGCTTGGGTTAGTGGGTTAGAGGCTAGTGTTCATATTATATTTCATCAGATATTATTTTATATTTTATTTGTTATGTAAGTTCATATTATATATCATTAAACTATCTCATTATTATATCTCAGTAAACTAGTACAGGTTAATTATTTGTTATAATTTGGCAGTCAGGTTTATTAACAGTAATCTGTACAAATAAAATGTTTTCAACAGAATGGTTTACTTATGAAAATGAAATTAATCAAATGTACAATGGTTTTGTTCACTTAAATAAGTTTTTGCTGTTACCTCAACCAAGTTTCATGCATTTTACAACAGAGCTTATGTTTAAAGTGCTTTATGTTTTATGTAAGTTTAATGGCTCATAACCATTTATATCCAAAAGAATTCTAGCAAGCATACATTCATAGTTTATTGGTGTTTTTGCCCCATTCTGCTGAGCAGCAGTTTATTTTTAGAATTTTTTTATTCATATCACTGAAAACTGAAACTGTCGGTAGCTATTATAAATCATTTATCAGGGCAGCTATTATAACTACTCCATGTTGTAAATGATTGTTTGTTATCTAGCATTTCTTCAACTATTTGCTATTAGCTAGTATGTTTTTGTATGAGCTGTTGGTGTGACAGATTTCTTAATCCCTTTGCTTTTGTGTTTTACTGAGGTGAAGTTGATCTAGTAGGACCTCGGGCCAACCCTTAGGCCCTGCTTGAGCAGCCAGAGCGTTAAAGGTAATCTTATTGACTGATTTCATGGCTGAACATTAGTGTCTGTGTAAAATGGATAGAGATGAAACCCAATCCTCTGGCTTTGTCGGGTAAGAGGTGTTGAAAATAACATACACAATTCCCATGCCCAGGCATGTGCTCTTGACTGCTGGTATCTCATGCACACGGAAACACACAGACATGAACACGTCACACACACAAGCACAAGCACACACACATACAGACACACACCCACATACACACATATATAAATATATATGCACATAACATTATAGACAAAAGCTGGCATTTTCACACAGAGACAGTCAGTAATCCTGCCCAAACAAAACCTTAAATTTGTTTGTAATGCAATTTGACAGTTAATTCAGGAAGCGGTGTGGTTAATAATAAATTCCAGATAATTTTCAAGTTACCTGTGTGTGTGTGTGTGTCTGAGTGTGTGTGTGTGTGTGTGTGTATGTATATGTGCAGTGCAGTGCAGTGCAGTGCAGTGCATTGTAACGTAAACACCTTACATTCCATTAAGATTAAGCACAAAGCATTCTTTACTATCACCTGAAAAATGTTTTGGTGCTTAGCAATCATTATTCTTGACATACAGATCATATTCTCTACTGTCACTGCATCTATCATCATGCATATGTACTAACTCTCATAAATAGCATCAAACTTTCAGCCCTGTTTTTTTTCCAGTCCATCCTCTTTCTAATTTTAATCATCTTTCTTTGTCCTTATTACCTAGCCTTTGACATCTTAATCTGTCAAATAGTCAAAGTTGTTCACCATTTTTCCATGGTTATTCCACATTGCTGGTTACTTCCCTCACTGCCATCAGTCAGATACATTGGACATGTGGGGAATCTGTAAAAACTCACAAGTTAATGAAATTATTTAACTTCCTGCAGGGAAGAACCATTTCTGCCAACAGCTGGAATCTCACAGCACTTCGACTATGTGCCAAAAGGCAATAAATATCATTTATTTGCATTATGTGTTCGGATAAGCGGTAGAAAATGAGTGAGTGCATTATGTGTGTCTTTAATACAAGGCTTAGAATCCTAGACATGGTTAACATTCCATCATACGACCTCCTTATTTTTTTCATTGCACCTCACCTCACTATACTCAAAATTAATTCCTTCATCTCTCAATGTTCCCCATGAGAAATTAATTACATTCTTCTTGAAGTAAAATTAATATCTTCCAGTTGATTGTTGCACATCCTCTCATTTCAAGGCAGGCGCTCATGGTGGCTCTGAAGTGCACTAACAGTTGATGGCACTATTAGCATGAATTGTTTCTACTAAACCTTATCTTTTTTTACTTCATTCACCGTGTTTTTTATGCCCGATTGTCTTCAGGTGTAGTGCTGAATTAATTTGATTCATTAAAAAATATATATCATCTTATAGAGCCACAAAGAGGAGATCGCATAATCATAATAAGTTATGATTAATACAGTAAATCATGTAGATAAGTGTGACTTGGGTGAGCAATTCATTAATTATGGGCCTTGTCTCTGATAAAACAGGGAGAAGACAGCAGTTTATTTTTAAGGAATGATATCATAACTGGGACAGCTTTTTAGACACAGTGCTGTGTGTAGCCTGCAGTAGCCTGGTGTCAGAGTTTTTTTTTTATATTGATGGGTAAAAAACACTTCTCAGGGTTTTTTTTTTACACAGAAAAGCACTTTCAGACAGGGTGTCTGAGGAAATGTGTGGACATGGCCAGCAGAGTGGGGTTTTCACATATACTAATAGCTAGCCTGCTCCCTCTGGTATTGTATTCATGTGTGTGTGTTACAGGCATGAAGTCACAGATATTGACCTTCCCCAAATGCTGTCCTGGACTGTGCATGTGTCTATATATGTTCATGCTACATTGTGTCAACCACCTTGCTATTGTGTGGTTGTGTGCCTCTGACAACCTTGATACCATCTGAATATAACCTTTGCTGTTTCAACCTCTAACAATTTTTTCTGTCTTTTGGTCTGTCGGTGCTTCTCTCTGAGACTCTCTGAAGACAAAGATGCTCTAAAGTCAATGATGAGCAGACAGGAAGTACAGCTTGGTGTTAGTCTTTAAGAGGGCTTTTTTAGAGTAGCAAACACCATGCAGTAATAAAAAATGATTATACAGATGTATATCCTCTGTGAACTATCATGCAAGTCCACCATGTGCACTGTGGTGTACTGTGTACCTACTATTTAATACATACTGTATTGTTGCCTACATAACTAACATGCTTTTACACTCATTCTTATGTTTTGAATCTTTTGCTTACTCGTTCCACCGTTAATGCCAGTGTGTCCTGCACCCTGCAGCCTCACACCAGATTCTTTGCCCTTTCTACCTGATTCCTTGCAGTTTTGTAGTATAAAGCAGCTGTGGGGTTTTTATCAGAGGAAAAGACAAGCAGGTTAGAAATGCATAAAGATATTGACTTGGACACAGGTTTCTCTGTGGAGAACACAATGTACTCCTAAGCCACGTTCTTGCACATGCAAGTACAAAAGAGTCTGCCAAAAGGCTGTCTGCTACTGAAGCACTTATTTCTTATATAAATCAAATGCCAATGCCAAATCAAAAGTTGGTGCTGGTGGAAAGACAACTCAAAACACTACTGTATAAGAGTAAATTAGTATAGGGACATATACACAAAGGTAACATATGACATGGCAAGACTGTACTGGGACAAATATTCAGACCTGGAGTTTTATCCCCACCCAGGCCAGAATATACACCCACAAAAAATTTTGATCCTGCTGACCCCCTGCCGTGTACTTATGCCCACTCCTACAAATATTGTATTATATGATTACAAGGCTACAGTACAATACAGAAAAACATGCCACACATGAAGAGCTTCAGTTAATGCAATTATATAAAAGAGAGTTGGGAGTAACTTTCATTTTGTCTTTGTTGTTGGTGGCATATTGGATGGTTCACATTTACATGGCACTTTTTTATAATGGGCATCTGAATCCAAAGATATAAATATGTCCTCATTGAGCAAGCCAGAGGTAATGGTGGCAAATAAATCTCCCTGTGATGACACGAGGAAGAAACCTTGAGCGGGAACTCAAAAAGTTTGACACTGGATAGTGAAATTTTAAATAATTAGTCATCAACAGATTATATTATATGTCACAAATCCAGAGAGTTGGATCGAAATGCAGATACTGTGTGAAAACAACACATTTGAAACCGTAAAAACAAGCACCATAAGCCTGAATTATGGAAAGAAGACAAGAGACTTACGACTATAAACAAAAATGTGCAATATTTCCACAAGAAGGGGTTCTGGCTTGAAGTCTGGTTCCGTAGGTCCTTGGCTCGATAAAAAGCAATATCCTTAGTTTAGCAGGCCAGAGACACAACGCTAAGAGGTGGTTTGACATCCACAGCAGAGCACAAGAGAAAAGCAATGACCACCACAAAGCAAAGCCTAAGGCAGTGCCAGGGGTGAGCAAGAGTGATGTGGAGGCAACGGCATCCTTAGTTGGTCAGGGAGGGTCTGATGTGGTTCTAGTTTAGTCGGGAGCCTCCTCCTCAAAATATTTCTTAATTGTGGCACATGGCTTTGAGACAATCTCACTGTGGAACTAACCCAATGTCCCTTGCTCCTGCATCAGGTGCTTTTTCTTCAGTAGTTCCTGTTGGGTGTTGAAAAAAATTTGCTTCATCCAAAACTAATTCAAGCTTCCTGTCACAATTCCAGGGACAGCAAGTGTACCCAAAATAATTTACTGTGTGCAAACAAAACAAACTAAACCATAACACTAAGAACCTTAAACATAACTTATGGCTATTAAGAAAGAGTCAGACAATTAGCAATAATGTGGCACACAATAAATGGCATCTAAAACCTACCTTGTCATTATACTGTATCAAGTCACACTGTGTGCTGAAAGGAAAATGAATATGAGCATCAGGATCATTTTGATTGAGTTTTAAGAATAAGTCTATAATATCAATATAGTCCAATGGGGATGTGACAGCACTTACTACTTTAGGGCTGTTTTTTTATACTCAGCTTTTTTTTTTTTTTTTTAGAGATAATTGTGAATAATATCCATTGATTTTCAGGATGAATTGTAACAAACAATTCTGCTGTATGGGCTAGTCAAGTTAATTAAGCAGCCATTTGCGGTTTTCTGGTTATATAGTTATATTTGTGTTAATTTAATCCTAATCAGAAAACGTTACAGACGTGTTTGTGGATCAAACTGAACTACACTTCAAGCTACTTTCAAAAATAAATTCTCTTATATTGCTTCATTTTACAGCACCCCCTTGGGAGGCCTTTCTTTTTTGTTTTTGTTTTCATTTGCAGAAACCAGACAGAGATGATACAACTGATGACCAATAGCAGTACAAGACTAGTCATGATTTATTAACCAATCACGTTTGAATAGGTATATGGACCGAACATAATTTCTAGGAACCATAGGATTTGCCAATCAGTAGGAATGTAAAAAAGAATGTACAGGCCGAATCAAGCCATCAAATCTTCTCCAAAATCTCCCAGTGACTAATTTGTGCTTATAACAGACAATATCATCAATATCATCATAACAAAATAGCATGGAACGTGTATCACTGATCTACACTTTGTAAGTGAGATACAATGAGAACATTCTAGTTGTTTTGTTCCTAGCACCTGCAACCTGGGGTTTCAATTTTAAAGTTTATGAAACAATTCCAAATGATCTATTATCAATTCTAAATTGTTTATAAATACCCATATGCATGGAAATCCTTTTGGATTATGGCCTGTGTATTAACTGCTGATCAAAGACTCATCCTTGAGCAAGAGTAAAGGATCCTATAAGCAAAATGCCAGTGTGTGTGCAGGTTTTCATTCCAACACAGCAGAAGCCACATCTGAGTCAATTGAAAGTCAAGATCACCTGGTTAAACAAGTGGAATCCAGTGTGGCTCCTGCTTGATTGGAATAAAAACCTGCACTCACACCAGACCTTTATGGATAAGAGTGAACACATTCAATACACTCAGCTTATACAAATGACTTTTACATCACACCTGTGATTGCTCGAGTTATGCAAACTACAACAAACTCCTCTGTGTAAAAAAGGGTAAAAATTGTCACTTTAAAGAGACAATACTATAATAAAAGTGTCATATTTATATATTTTATATTGGTCTCAAAAGGCATCATTTAACATTTTTAGTTTTCAGTAAGAAATATTGTGGTTACATTAAATTTTCAGACAGTGAATAAGCACCAAATTGTACTTCAGATTCTTTTCAAGTCTCATAAATCCTTTTTGTCTTGTTAAAGACAAGACAAAAAAAAACACTATTTGGAATTTAGGAAGAAGTCTGATTGTACAACATTTCTTGTATAACAAGAAACATTTAAAACATTTATAACAAAACATTTAAAACATTTGTGAGGCTTATCAGTGGTTGGTGGTGAATGCTCAGCTCATACAGGAGTGTTCTTCTCTTATTAGGAATCTTTGGCATAAGTGTTAATGAACTAATTACAACTTTGCTCTTTAACGTTTTGCAGGTTATATTCAGAACATGTTACCTTTATAAGTATTGTATTATAATAGTATAGTAGTATAATATAAGTATAATACATGAACATTTATAAGTATTAATAAATACTGTCTTAAATTCTCTCTTAAATACACACCACACTAAGCTCCTCACCAGCAACAAACATCAAGACATTTGATTTGAAATAAGAATCAGACAGCTTTGGAAGCGCTCTCCTACCTGTGTGAACAGTAAATAGAGTTGCTTCTTTGGATTATTTTTGACGTAAGAGGGCTCCATTCAGAAGTCTCCGTGTCTGAATCCATATCTATATAAATTCCTGACCTGCTTGTCTTTTGTTGCCCTTAATTTAGGGCCACAGGTCTGCACTGAGTGTACACTCTTACAACACACCCCAGTGGCTTTGTGCAGCAGCGCTGGAAGCAATCAGACTGAAATGGCAAACAGGACTCGGCATGAGATTGCAGAGTACAGGATAGGCTGCCACTGAACAGTGGAAAATGTGAGGAAGAGGTACAATGCACAGAGCAGCAGAGTAAGGAAGCATGTCAAGGACAGGTTACAGTATAGATTGGAAACACTGCTTTAAAGATTGGCTTACATTAGCATTTTGAGACCTTATGGCATTACTGCACTATGTTAGCTGTATTCATATCTATCTATCTATCTATCTATCTATCTATCTATCTATCTATCTATCTATCTATCTATCTATCTATCTATCTATCTATCTATCTATCTATCTATCTATTAATTAATTTAAAAGCAATGAATAAATTGAATTAAATTAGTTACATTAAGTCATTAGATGAAGTCCATTCTATGTTATTAACTCATTATCAACACATGCTCATAAGAACGGTAGATATGCAGCTGTGCTAACCACAAGTTAGCCTGAAGCGTCAGTGTGGATTTCAAAAAGTGCTGTTGGTTGGCAGGCACAAAAAACAGATTTAAAAATGATGTTAAAACAAATTAATATACTTTCACACCAAAACAACTAATATTAGTGGGTTCGGTTTAAAGGTGCAATTTCAGATAGCTTAAAATTGTAATAGTTAAAACAAAAATCGTTACTTTTACTTTTGGAGCATTTGTATCTAAAGCTGTGCTGCACTTCCTTTATCAGATGCTAAAGGACTTCATAACCAAGCAGAAGCAGATTTCTGCTCCAATATCTTGACTTTTAAAAGCAGTCTACCTGTTTCACGGTCCTGGATTTGCGATTAGAATAATGTGTAATTAGTGGTGGTCTGTGGCCCTGGGGAGCTAGGCAATGTGGGAAAAGGGGAAAGGAGTCAGAGAGATTTCTGATTACCTGACAAGTTAGGGCCAGAAAGGCTACACTTAGCCCATTAAAGATTTTCCAGTGTGACATTTGAGAGCAGCTTCCACATCATGTGCTACCTCACCGTTTCTCTGTTCACTGGGCATCAATTTAGAGAGAGCGAGAGAGAGAGAGAGAGAGAGAGAGAGAGAGAGAGAGAGAGAGAGAGAGAGAGAGAAAGTAGGGCGGGGAGGGAGAGGCCACCAGACAGACACACTGGCACAAATGGATTTCATTCATTGAGGTGAACTGTACTTGGCTGATAAATACACTTCCTTGAATGTCAGCAAATGTCACTTTTGAAGACATTTACTGTTGCTTTAATAGCTTCCCCAAGCTTACAAAGAATGAAAAAATGAAAATAGAAAAAACAGCAATGAGAGAGAGACAGAGAGAGAGAGAGAGAGAGTGTGTGTATGTGTGTGTGTGTGTGTGTGTGTGTGTGTGTGTGTGTGTGTGTGTGTGTGTGTGTGTGTGTGTGTGTGTGTTTCTAAGAAGAAGGAAGAGAGAGAAATGGGTTGGGACGTTGTCCCTTCCACATGATTAAGCAATGAGACATATGAGAAGTCTCTCACCAGCACACCAGAAAGTAGTTAAACTAGCTGGATGGTGCATGCTACACTAAAAAAATCAACTGGGGCAGAGTCAAGTACAAACATATACATTAGTAATAATGTATACAAATAGTGAGCATTTAAACTTGTGAAATCACCATTCAATAATGTATGCAAAATATGCAAAGGTTATTTTCAATAATTGTGTAACAATACAAAAACTTAAATGATTTATAATGGTGTTTAAATAAGATGAAGTGAATATGTAGCAGTGTTCCACTGTTCAAACTGAGAGTTTGTTTGATTTTCACTTCTGTGTAAGTGCAGCCTTGTGTTTAGAGTCATAGACAGGGCAAACAATGCATATAAATTATTATTGCATAAAGGATGATAATCTTAATATTTTTAAGCAATGTTGCTGTGTGGAACATTTTACAGATTATTATTAAGTCTGTTGTCATAAATTCACCAAATTTAGTAATGCAATTGTGGTGTAATTTACAGCATGGCTAGCATTACATAATAGTTTTGTTTTGAGTTCAAACATTTCATATATTTATTGTTTATATTGCCATGTGCTGTGTATTTTGGTCCTATCACTGGTTATGTCTTGTCACTTGTTAACTAATGTGTGCATCTGGTCTGAGTTCATACCTTGATCAGCTTATTTTGTTGTGTAGTCTGCTAGTGTAAACTTATTTGTTGCAATGTCCATTTTCGACCCTTAGTTTCCCACATTCCCTGTTTGTTATACAGTACTTCCACTTCAATCCCTGCTATGTTTCATGACTGTATTTCCTGGATTTCCCTAATAAATCTAGAGCTCTTAATATATTTTATGCACTTGCATGTTGCCTCTTCTAACACGTCAACAAAATAAAATCTATTTCAAGGTAGATAGTTTAAATAATTGTATTTGATGAATATGTTTTCTTCTTTTTTAAGGTAATAAAAATAACAACAACCCTTTATTTTCATGCAATGCATGTAATGCAAGCAATTTTACATCATTTATCTAGCAGCAAACTTCATATATTTAGTCGACTGGCTCTATTCTGGACTTGCATTAATCATTTCATTGTATATTTAGAACAAAAATATTTAACCTTTTAAGTGTAGTATTGTGCTTAAGAAAATTCCACATATTACCACACATACCTTTTTACAGTGTTGGGAGTAAGGAAAATGTGCTTCACTCGAACATAAAGTGAGGAGTCCAGTACATGTTCTTGAGGCAACTGACGCAACCATGTCCCAAAATAGCGGCACTGGTACCTGTATTAAACTACACCTTAATAAATAAAGGATCTTGGTGCTGTGTTGTGTGTGGTTGAAACATATGCATCATGCAGCAGAGATGCCAGTGCTTATAGAAGGCTTCATTGATTTGTTCAGTATTAAAAAAACAAAGAAACAAAAAAAAAAACCACACAACAGAAGGGCTTTTCCTGAGACCACAGTGACAAACATAACCATAAACACAGATAAACTGGAGCACTGGCATTTAAAATTTAATGTCATTTTTAAGATATTCACATTATTATCTTATGTACATTAACAATATCTTTTAATGTGTGACATTGTGATGCAGTTTTGTGCCACTCAGCTTCCAGTTTCCCAGAGTGATTCTGAATCTGGTTCTCAGGTTCTCCTATATTCTAAAAACATGCTAGTGTGTAAAAAGGTTTTGCTAAATTGTCCCTAGGTGTGAATGGACTGGTGTCCCATTCATGTCCAGTGTTCCCAGGATAAGCTCCACTTCTGAAATCCATGACTCTGGACAGGAGAAAGTGATTCCTGAAGATAAATGAATGAATTGCTTTTGAATTGAATTGATGAATAAATGATTTGTCTAGAGTCAGAAATTTGTCTACAATCTGATGTTTCAAAAATAATTACTGGAAAATGATTAACATTTTCAGTTCACCTTCATGTATGCATATACAGTATATGAGTATTTTAATGGTGTATATTTCTACTTTCTACTTCTCATTTACTAATATTATGCTTTAATTGCATTCTGATACTAGAGTACAAATATATAAAAAACAAAATTTCAACATTCATAAGCAACACAAATATCAGCGAAAGTAAAGGCAGTAGTTTCAGCTTGTTCTAAGAAAATCATGTATTTTATTTTATTTTATTACTATTTTTTCTGTGGTTGTAACTTTTTACTAGCATAGATGATAACATATGGCTGTCATTCAGATTACAATGGCAAGGTTAAAACCAATGTTATGCTTTTAAAAAAAATCCTTGAATAAAATGATGCTAACGTATAGTTGTGCATTCAAGTCAAATCTTATACTTTAAAAAAAAAAAAGACAAACAATAGCAAATGGAAACTGCAAGCTCTACTTAAATGCTTTTGACCTGTGTATGGTTCTTTATGATGGTTTAATGCAAGCGGTTGTAGCCTGGGCAACCCCACTTCAGTCACGTCCATAAAGACAGCCTACGTGCTTCTGATAATCCCCATTTCCAGTAGTTGCTACGGTTACAAATTGCTATTGGTTCTTATAACTGGTTCCTCTATAACATCCCACTAATCCTTTTTTACAGAATTCCTTTTTTCATTCAGAAATCATGTTGAAGATATTGGATTATGGGCCAGTACATTTTGCTTCTACCTTCTGTTTGTTGTGAATTATACAGATCACATTCCAGCCCCTTACAGGGCAAGGCATTATCAGCTAAATTTACCATGGGAGACAGGAACAAATGCAGACAGTATTTGTTAACAGTGCCACAGAAGGCAAAATGATCAGTTTGTCTTGACATCCCAAAAACAAAAGGTTTGAGTCGAATATAGTCAAACTTATTCTCTTAGACAGTATTTCTTTTTTCAGTATGTAGACTTACCTCTGTGATCATATATGAAGAGGTTGTGCAGTGCAGGAACAAGGTCAGAGATGGGATATGTGGAAATTTACTGCAGAACTATAGCCAAACAAATCAGAGAAGCAGTAAAGAACAATGACATTTGGTTCATCTATTCTTCTCTTTGTCCGTCTGCCGGGGTCAATGATACAATGCAAAGATATCACCTCTTGTTTTGACCAGTGTGTACATTCACACGTGTGTTTGAGAAAGCATTTATTAGAAAGAGCACGACTTTGGATTGATTTTGTGAAAAAGATTTGTCTGTTTGTTTGACTGACACCATACTGAAGAAAAAAAATTATTATGGCTATAAAAAACAGCTTTGTACCATTTAATGACCATACACCACTTTGAATGCTTTACACACACTAAAACCTGAAGTCAGGAAAAGGATAAAATAAAGAGATAAATGATAATTACCCTAAAATTGGTTGCAACTGCAAATTGGGTTCAACTCGATCCACCAAGTTTGATATTACTATGATGTATCAAGATCATGCCTGGTAGTTAGTAGAGAGAGAGAGAGAAAGCGACAGAGAGAGAGAGAGAGAGAGAGAGAGAGAGAGAGAGAGAGAGAGAGAGAGAGAGAGAGAGAGAGAGAGAGAGAGAGAGAGAGAGAGAGAGAGAGAGAGAGAGAGAGAGAGAGAGAGAGAGAGAGAGGAGAGAGAGAGAGAGAGAGAGAGAGAGAGAGAGAGAGAGAGAGAGAGAGAGAGAGAGAGAGAGAGAGAGAGAGAGAGAGAGAGAGAGAGAAGGAGGTCATAAAAACAAGTAATGAGGCTAATGAAGGTAATATCAAGACAGCTGGATCAGAACACACAGAAATAAATAATTCCATGGCATGTAGCCTTGAGTTGTGTTTGAAAAGTATAACTCTCTCTCTCTTCTCTCTCTCTCTCTCTCTCTCTCTCTCTCTCACATCTGATTAGTGACAAGCTGACAAAAAGAATTATTGTTCCAGCTTTCATTCCAAAAGCCAAAGACATTAATAACTCACTGTCAGGTAGACAACAGATTTTTATTGATAGTTAAACACGCAACAGCTGATCATATCATATATTATACATATCAGTTTGTAAAACATTACATTTTTGGCATGTATTTTACAGGTGATCAGAACTGTCAGAAATGACAATCATATTGTCAGTGAAAATCTACTTATAGGGTTATGTGCTTTAAGTTGAGTCAGTTTTGAAGTGCTCTGGTTTAGGAGGCTAAAAATAGACAAAGACAAAGGACTTGACTGGGGTTCGAGGACAGGCCTTGTGCAGTTTTACAAAGAAAGTCAAGAGAAAAACTTGCAGTCTATGACGTCATGGTGTTATTGTGCATTCCTGTTTGGGCCAATGACATAAACCTATGAAAACAAACACAAGTGCACAGTGGCTAGGGCACATCCTCTTTTAGGAAGGAAGAGGACTTAACACCGAGAGCAAGCAACAGTATCAACAGTCTCTTTAACCTCGCCGTGAACCATGAACCTAGGACGAGCTCCCAATAACTTCCCCTTACCTCTGTGTGACTTATTAGCAGACAAATGCAACCAAGCCATCAAGCACAAGCTAGGTCCCAAACCATACACTGAAAAACCTGAAGCTGCCACCCATCCGGTTTCACCCTGACCATTCTGTTGTTTGACCAGTTGTTTCACTGGTGTCCCAAAAAAAAATAAAAATAAAAATAATAATAATAAATACATTTCAGCATGTTTATAGGTTTTTCTCCCACTGACAAGTGTGTGACCCAGCTTTAATTACAGAATTACAGGGGCGTAGCCAATCCCAAATTTACCTATGATTGCATATTTGTAAGAATTTATACAAAGGTGTGTGAAGTTAACAACAATTTCAGCAAAGGGGGAGGGTTTAACGGTGTTTGCATTGTTTTCTGGCTGCTTAGATCGGGTGAAACATTAACGGGTGTGTGTGTGTGTGTGTGTGTGTGTGTGTGTGAGAGAGAGAGAGAGAGAGAGAGAGAGAGAGAGAGAGAGAGAGCGAGATCAGTCCAGTATTCAATTTAATTACCCTGGGTTATATTTTTTTGTAATACAGTGTAATTAAATTATATGAAAAAAAAACAAGCAATGTTGAGCCATGTTCATTTATTTACCCAGTACATAGAAGAAAACTGAGTAAAGTAGTAAATTAACTAATATTAAAAGCCTTCTGTAAACTAGTTACCAAAAGTAAAGTCTTTTACTTACTTTCCTTCTCAAATTCCATGATAAGTGTAAAAGAAAGAAAGAAAGAAAGAAAGAAAGAAAGAAAGAAAGAAAGAAAGAAAGAAAGAAAGAAAGAAAGAAAGAAAGAAAGACATAAGATACCTGTAATTTATATTGTGAGCACTTAACGATAAGTTAAATTCCAACAAAATCACATACACTGAGCTTTGGGGCCAGTTTCAGTTGTTCTCACGTTCAGTGGTCAAAGTGATGCTCTATATGTTAACGACTAATAGCCAGAGATGCTTTTGGGGAAACTAAATCTGAACAGACAGTCTAAAGTTACAAGGGTACGATTAATTTCAATTCAGACCAAATGTATTTTGTTTATATAGCGCCTTTAACAATCGAGCATATCACAATAAGTAGCTTAAAAGAAATCTGTATATACCTTTAGATTTAGGTCCCTAATGAAAAAACAGAGACTCGTATGGCCAAACCTACCTATAGAGCTGTCTACATAATATAAATTTTAGCTTTTCTGCATTTTTTTTATTTTATTGGTACATGTCGAAATACTGTACTTGAAATAACTTTTTTACTAGTTTAAAACACTGCAAAATAAGCACGTCGTAATCCAATATCTTGAATTTAAAATAAGATGACGTGCTGCCATGAATACCAGAGATATGTATTAGTATCATAAAATAGCCTAATCAGGTGTGAACCATGAAAAACGTCTGTTTAAAAGTTCTTGGGGGGGCATAGTAAATTATACAGTATATATATAAGTTATATATTAAAAATAATTTTGCCATTTAGGAGAGCTGGTCAAATGAAATACTAGCGAGGTTTGTGTATAGTTATTATATTTTCCTAAGAAACACTTCTACCTGTTGAGGTTCATTGGCGTTACTCCGCTTGTAGCTGTCAGACCGGTGCAACTCAGCGCCTGTACCGGAGCTGTCCAGACGCTCTCTATCGATCTCCTCTAGTCCAGCTCTTACGCAGACACATATCCCATCCGACAGGAGTTACTCACCCGTACATAACGAGCTCAGTCCACACAGCATTTTCAGTCAGTGGGGTTTGAGCTATAGATAGCAATAGATAAGAATTCACAAGAGGTGGAGGGTGAATTTATATTTGACATGGACTGCTGACAAATTAATCTCATCTGCATTGGATGCATGTTTATCTGACGTTTCACACCTAGAGTTGTGAAAATTAAACATTATTCTTGCCGATAATACTTTTTTTACCTCCCACTTTTCCTTGACTTAATTAAATAAAGGAGGCAAATAGGAGCAGGCTTTAATTCGGTCTTATGGAAATATAGGGGCGTGATTAAATTCAGATTTTTAAGTAAAATGGTCTGTTGTGGTCTGTTGAAATGTAACACATAACTTCGCAAAAGGTTTCAGAAATGACTCAAAACTGTCTAGTCAAACTAATAAATAAATAAATAAATAAACGAGTGAGTGGGAAAATAACACGTCAATAAAATTATATAATTATTAAATTATTTATTTATTTATTATTAAGAAATTATAGTATTCTTTTATTACTGATTTCAACATTGTAACTAATAATATGGAATCTGGTAACTTTTTTTCGAGTTCCTATAATCCCACGTTAATCTGGAACAATAATCGCTGACCTACTCGAGGACAGGTCGTGTCAGGACCGTAAAAAGAGTCTGGATTATTTCAATTCTTCAATGCCATTGAACGTTGTAAAATGAGAGATGCAATGGGATTGAAGTATCCTAATCAAAGAGTGACTGAATGTCAATTTATCATTTCAAGTGACCGTTTTTATTTTACTTTATCCCTTATATAGCGTTATTACGGGTATTATAACACATAAAATAATGCCACACATGACCTAATCTCTTTGCCAGAAATAAATAAATAAATAAATAAATAAATAAATAAATAAATAAATAAATAAATAATATAAATAATATAAATAATATAAATAATATAAAAACTAAATAAATAAAACATTAAAAAAATTTAATAAAAATTAAATAAATAATAAATAAAAAAACACACGTGGGTATTTAAAAATAGTCGCTGTGCTAAATATTCATAACTTTAATTTTGTAAAATCTAATACAAACCCTTAGGTTGACAGTGGCTCTGACAAAAATACAAAGATTTTCCAGGTTAATATAATAAAAACATATTGCATACTGTACTGTACAGTGTGCTGTACATTATTTTAGTCATGTTTGACCGATAGCAAACGACATTATATTATTATATTAAATTAAATAATAAAAATACTATTAAATATTTAGATAATAGTATAATAAAAACAAGCAATAAAGTAATAAAGTAATAAATAAATAAATAAATAAATAAATAAATAAATAAATTAATTAATTAATTAATTAATTAATAAATAAATAAATAATGTCATTATTATTATTATTATTATTATTATTAGTAGTAGTAGTAGTAGTAGTAGTAGTAGTAGTAGTAGTGGTGGTGGTGGTGGTGGTGGTGGTGGTGGTGGTGGTATTAAGTTGAACTTAAATATAATAATAATAATAATAATAATAATAATAAGAAGAAGAAGAAGAAGAAGAAGAAGAAGAAGAAGAAGAAGAAGAAGAAGAAAAAGAAGAAGAAGAATTTATGTATATCTAAGTTTACTATTATTATGTCATTAATATTATGCTTTAAAATACAACCGTATAATAATTTTGAGTATTCTTGCCTGAGTAATAATTTAGGAGAGTGTGTCTAGAGAGTAATACACTCTCTATATTCTCTACACAGGCTCAGGGCCACAAGCAAATGCATGAATTATCTTATTTGTACATTAAGCGGCCGCTATAAACACATTGAACAGCGATGGCTATTACAGCGCGTACACAAAGACCAAGAACATCCCTGCGAGCGAAAGCCTTTTTGCAGCCTTAAACTTAGTCATTAAAATTAGCCCTTATGGTTTTTCAATTGTCCTTTTTGGTAAGGGTTCTAGAATCACAACAGTGTTTAGAAAGGGAATAATTTGTGTACCATTTCTGATATAACAGCAGACTGAATCTTAACTCTCCACTGTCAATAATGAATCATTTGATATAGTGATATAGTGACTTATGCTTAGATAAAAGAATAAATTAATTTATGTGCATGTTTGTGATGATAACACTAGTTATTTATTTGCTAAAATTATTTTCCTTTAATCATTATTGCCATTCACTCGTGTGATATTAAACATAATATTTAACATATACAAATGTATAAAATTGTTTTAGAACAGCCAAAGTCAAAATACTCTTATGACTTAAGGTACGTCATCATTTTGTAAGGATAAATGAATACGGATTTAAATCTCTCTTTTCAGATTTGCATAAAATTATAGTCTATTCTAAACTAAATGCTTTTCATTTCCATATGAATGGCATTCTGTGCTAGAAAAAATCCTAACCCAGTTATTCCTTGGTCCATAAATAAACCATTGTCTATATAATCAATCAAACTAAGATCTAAAAACATAGGTTAGTTTATAGCCGTATAATTATTAATAATTATTGTTACAAATTTCTGTGTATTGGCCTAAAAAGTTATTAAAATGGGGCTAGTGTTAAAGTATGACCCGTAAAGCCCGAGATTTATAATTGATTTAAAGCGTCCGGAGTGTGGAAAAAGTGTGTGTGTGTGTGTGTGTGTGTGTGTGTGTGTGTGTGTGTGTGTGTGTGTGTGTGTGTGTGTGTGTTTATGTGAGTGTGTGTGTTTATGTGAGTGTGTGTGTGCAAGACGCTTTAGGCATGCTAGGGAAAAGGAGGTAAAACATATTAGAGGGTGTGTTATAGCATTATCTCACATCACAAGGACAGGCGGGAAGTTCTTAAGATGCAAAGTGACCTGATGTCCAAGTCAGTCAACATAGCAATATATGAGCTATCGCTATAGCAAACCGTGTGTCTGTCCTGGGTATAAAGGCAGTTGCCGCGCATGTACACATAATATAAGAGTGGTCTCTAGTTTGTTTTTGGTTTTATAAAGGCCCCTCTCCACACACGCACGCGCAATGCATTTTACAGGAGGCATATGCAGGAGAAATCGGAAGAAGAAGAAGAAGAAGAAGAAGAAGAAGAAGAAGAAGAAGAAGAAGAAGAAGAAGAAGGCCTACAGTTCCGGAAACCTGGTTCCATTCAGCAGAGAATCCTCCAATGCCTTCATTAGAAGTAACGAGTTGACACAAGGTAAATCTAACACTGAGGTGCCATTCTCTCGGTGCGCGGAGAAGCCTCATTAAATGTCGCTAACAAGCCGTGCACATGCACTGATTGGACAGCTCCCGTATAATTCTGCAAACCTAGCAGGATGCCCACTTAATGAGACCACACAAAAAAAAAGACATAGTGATGGAGAACAAAACCTTCACAGTACAATAAGATGGACTTTGCCAAAACAGCTTAAGGTTCGTTGTCACTAAGAACGGAAGTCTAAAACGGAATGACAAAAGGAAGTTTTAATAGTAGACACTTTCAGAAAATCTATAATCTTTACGGGTCCTTCAGTTGTTCCTCTGGGGAAACCCTTAACGTGTCACAAAGGGTTTGACGTAAAACCTAAGTAGACGTAAAAGATAAGAACTCTTGTTTATACAATAAACTCTTTAAAAAATCAGTAAGGGACTTTTTTTTCTAAAATCTAATGACTTTCTAAAAATTCGATTTCAGGAAGAAATGAGGATAAATTGTAGTTATTAAAATTGCAGCTATTTTAACGCATGTATTCTCTATAATTGTATACTTTCGCGGAGTTGTGAATGAAGCGTAAAATATGTAAGCTACAATTCACAATGCGACACTTTGCATTAATGCTTCAGTGGTTTATAACACCTAGGCTTCATTTAAAATGTTTTACGAAAGTTTTAGGGCATGTGCTCTATGAGCACTGTACTCACATTATCATGGTGCCTCAGCAGAGGGTCAAAAACCCCACATCACGTCTGCAGGTTACGGCTATGCAAAGGTCCTGTGCGATTCACAACAGAAGAGGTTGAAAGCTTTCGACTAAGCAAATAAAAAGGGGCAGTTGCGCCCCATCCCGACGGCCCCACAAAGCTGCAAGCTGCGTGTGCTCTTTCCGGATATCTAGAGTGGAGAGCATGCACCGTATCCGCGTCGGAAGCTGCAAAGTAATGAGAATATACAATTTGTAACCTTGGAACGCTTCTCTAACATCCTTAATCAACTCCAGTGGATTGGATCTAAACGCATACATTTTCATATTTTCTGCAAAGCTTGTCTGTCAAAAGCTATATTTCCGAAACTTACAAGACGTAAAGATGATGTTCATTCGGACGTGTGAGACAGACCACAGACACCTTGCCAAGTGCGTCCATTGAGATGAAGATTCTCGGAAGAAACTTGTGACGATAGTCTGAAACAGCATAATGAATTTCGCAGCTGCAAAGAAGAAGAAAATGAGAGGGACTTGTATGATGAATGGGAGGGAAAAAAGCAGCGAAGAAGAAATGACGACAGGAAGAGGAGGCAAAACAAGTCAAGACAGATTAAATGCACGGCATAAATGCGCCTTAGAGATCACGCGCAACCCAGGGATTCCGTCGAACCCAAAACAGGAGCGACTGCTTTCACTATCACTGTGTCCACACAATAGAGCTGTACATGTGATATGTACAAGTAACATTTAATTACCTACAAAAATCTACACAAATGTGTTTTAAACTAGATTTTGAAACAGGAGAACGGAGATACGCGCTCCTAAAAGTCTCTCGCGCTGCAGTAGGCACAGAAATCGCACGTGGAAATCCGTGCGCACGTCATCGCGAATATATGATGGGGGACGCCTTTACTGCTATGATAAAACCTTATGTTTTTAAAAAAAAAGAGCAACTTGAGATGGGTAGAACATTGTTTACCTTATTTACGGCTCTGACGGGTCCAACAGCTCATGCTGTGACGACGCATGAAAGAAAAACATTAAGCATCCTGTGGTGTTGTTTTTTTTTTTTGGTTTTTTTTTTCAGAACAAAAAGCACAAAGTTATTTTTGCTGTTAGTTAGTGTTAAGACTGAAGTGCTGAAATAATCTACTTCTTGAGTAAAGTCACGCGATGGAGTTTAACGGGTGCCCGTATTGTGCTGTGAGGCGGTGCGGAATTAAATAAACAAAGAGGGAGCTAATGGCTCGTCGGTATTGAGGAGCTAGTCCCCCCGCTGCTTATCGCAAAGACTACAGCAGTGGAAGCCCGGGGATAAACAGACAATTAGCCCAGGTGAATAAACTTGTTTGGGGGTGTTAATTACATGCTTAACGTAAACAAAGGGCCGTGTTAAATAAAGTGATTTAACAGGGGCTTATGCGCACCCCATTTCAGTCTTTACGTTTCGTCAACCCATCGGTAATTTCCGTGATGCCTGCAAGCACAGATTTCCAAGTAATCTTAAAAAAAGCACGTAGAACTCAGTGGTCGTGTAAGGTGATCGGGTTAAACACCTGGAGACGCTAGCCTTTCAGGATATTCAGTATGCAGGGGCCTCTTCGAAATGCCGACCGGGCGAGAGTGGATTAGAGCAGGAATATGCGGTCAGCATTTCAATACAGGTTATTTCCAGTCCAAGAAGCTTACCAAAGCGACCAATTCAAGTGGTACTTGGAGTTGCTTCACTGAAGTTTCAGATGACAGGGAAGCAAACGACTGTGATATTGGACAAAAAATAAAACTCACAACACTTCCTACCTTTCTCAATCCTTACCCAAATCTAAGTAAATCTCAGCCAACTCACTGACAAACAACAACTAATACGACTGGGAAATCAAACTGCCAGATGACTACATGACATCAAGCGTAGATATGTTTTGTCATCAAATTAGTCTAGAAACTGTAGAGGAATGCAAAAAGAAAAATGACTCCAATACTTGAACTAGCTTAAGATAGAAGAAGATCATTTTAGTGCCATTAGATCTAGATGTTGCATATGATTCAGGCTTGTAACACACTTTTACTGTTGTCTTAGACATGTAAACACGTATTCCCATTAGATTTCCAGTCCACTGGTGCAGTGGGTTGACCTGTAATTATTAGCCTGATATGAAAGAGGAGTACATTAAATTAATATTTCAATATATTCAAGAGAATATATTCCTATCAAAGTTATGGTACTTATCGACTATTCGCGCAAGGGGCAAGAGACTGGTGTTTTTCTTTTGCATAGAAAATACACTGGAGCCAGCAGAGGGATGCTGAGCTAGCATCAGCAGTAACTGTATCTGAGCGGATGACAACCAAATCCGTGTCAAGAGGGAAAAAACATCCAAATTTACTTTTGCTGGCTCCAATGAAAAGCAAACATTACGATTTAAAGCTACCTAACTTACAAAATAACGCGTTCAATAGAAAATTATTAAAATGCACCTGTCAGAAAACATGAAAAAAGGACATTCATACCAAAAGATGTATAGAGATTATGTTCATATAGTCTAGTGAATGTAAGCGCACCGTGTTGCAGACTCCGTTTCAAGTCCTTCATTTAAATGTGGATTCCGTGTGCACGACTGTCATACCCCCCCACCCCCTCCTCCAACCAGCCTCCACCCCTGCCTTCTCTTTACTACATATCTTCTTTAGCTTTAACGAGTCTCGTTAAGATCGCAATAATATTCCACCCACTAATTGCTCATTCCATTCAACAAATAGGCTGAGCCTCGGCTTCTGCTTCAGGAGGGAGGGCGGTGTTCAGATCGGACTTCCTGATAACCCCCCCGTGCGAGCAGCACAAGTGGTGAAAGCCACTACGTACTGGCTAATGATTGGCACGCTTGACAGTGATTGGCAGGGCTGCCATGACAACCCCACAACGACACCAAGAAGACCAATAGAAAAGCGAAACAAAATATTTCAATGCTACACTCACGCGTGGATTTTTAGGGGGAGATATTATGAGGCTGGTGTCATTAGGCGATAGCTATTGAATCATTCAATCTAGCACTCGTCCGTTCCTCTTTTTTTTTCTTTGCTAATTTTCTTTCTCTCTCAGGTCATTTCCATGGTTTTCAGATCTCCTTTAGAGCTCTATCCCTCCCATTTCTTCCTGCCCAACTTCGCTGATCGGCCCTTGCTCGTTGCGAGCAGCGCGCCCAGCGCCCGGTCTCCCGAAGACTTGTCCATGTTTCAGCTACCGACCCTCAACTTCTCCGCGGAGCAGGTGGCGAGCGTCTGCGAGACGCTTGAGGAGACCGGCGACATCGAGCGACTGGGTCGCTTTCTGTGGTCGCTGCCGGTGGCGCCGGGCGCATGCGAGGCCATTAACAAACACGAGTCTATTCTGCGCGCCCGTGCTGTTGTCGCCTTCCACACGGGCAACTTCCGCGACCTCTATCACATCCTGGAAAACCACAAGTTCACCAAGGACTCGCACGGCAAGCTGCAGGCCATGTGGCTCGAGGCTCACTACCAGGAGGCCGAGAAGCTGCGGGGGCGCCCGCTCGGACCCGTCGATAAGTACAGAGTGCGCAAGAAGTTTCCGCTGCCCAGAACCATATGGGACGGAGAACAGAAGACGCACTGTTTCAAGGAACGGACGCGCAGTCTGTTGCGGGAGTGGTACCTGCAGGACCCGTATCCCAACCCGAGCAAGAAACGGGAACTGGCGCAGGCCACTGGACTCACTCCTACACAAGTCGGAAACTGGTTTAAAAACCGGAGGCAAAGGGACAGAGCAGCAGCAGCAAAAAACAGGTAAACTTCATTTATATGGCTCATGTGTCGTGGAGTGACAACATTTAAAAGTAGTAAATATCACTGATTAATAATCACAGGCCATAACTGCAGCTTTTTTATTTCGCAGTCATCTGGCATTAGGGCTATAAAAAGATAAAAAGATACAAAATCTAGAGAGTGCGATAATGATGTAAGATTTGTGTTAATTATTATTAAAATGGCAGTTAGATAACAAAAAGAAACATGTTGTAATTTTAAAACAAATAAATAAACATTAACTTAAGAAACAGAAGAGTAATAAATAGGTTGTTGGTACATGAGAATATTTTTTATCAATCTGAACTATATTTGCAAAGCACATATATTTTCTTTTTGCTATAATTTTATGAACAATTTGCGACGAATTGTGCAGTGTAAATTCATCTTTACAGTTGTTTTGTTGTCTACCAGGTTTGTAGCTTAATAGCATATTAATATAGCCCTAAAGAAATATCATTAAATAGTGATTATTTAATACAAATTTCTTAAATATAATTAGCATGTTCATGTCATCATGTCTACTCTAACGAATTATATAAGGTTTTACTTCTCATATACTAAAGTTTTAGATTTTGTGCTAATACAACAGCAAATATACTTTTTAAATAACTATATATATATTTTTTACACAATACTGTTTTTTTAAACATATTTACAGAAAACAAAGCCAGTTCCACTTGGCAAGATTATATTTTGTTCAGACATTTTTGTATTGTCAATTATTTATCACTTAAAATCATATTATTAAGAAAAGATATTTGCATAATATTCTTAATTTGAAATGAATCATGTTCAACAATTGGTGGTGTTTTTCTGTGTATCTAAGAGCGTTTTGCTTACGGCTACTTGCTAAACAATAACAAAAACAACAACAAAATCACAAACCTTATTGCATGGGACATCTTTTATTTAAGATCACTATTTTATTTCATATTGACGTTTTGAATGGCTAATTGATAAAATGATATTTTGTGACAACATGAACCTGACGCTATTTATGTATTTATATTAACTGTGCAAAGATAGGAAACATTTTTTTTTGTGTGTGTTTTCTGGCTTGTTTGCTTTGTATCAAGGTTGTCAAAATTGGATTAGCTCAAATTTTTTCTAGTAAAAAATGTCATAGAAAAAGCTTGGTATGAATCAATTAAAGGCGACCGTGTTGTAGACGAGTACAAGCTAATGTGGATTAATACTACTGTGTTTCTGGTCTACTGAACTAAGTGTAGCTTCTGTAGGCCTGTGTTTCAAACTTGGTTGAAGAATCGTATGGGCTAGAAAATATTTATCATACATACATACTGAATAGCCATTTAACTAATCATTATGAACAAATATTTTATACTCAGTGTGACATCTAGTTTCTTTCTTTCTTTTTTTTCCTCATCTAGGCTCCAGCACCAAGCCATAGGACAGAACGGCATGCGCTCGCTATCCGAATGCACTCCGCATAGCTCGGCAGAGTCGCCGTGTACCGCCGCCAGTCCCACCACCAGCGTATCGAGCGTCACGGAGCGCGCAGACATGGCAACATCCATCCTGTCCGTAACGTCCAGTGACTCTGAATGCGACGTATGATACACAAATAAAAGAGAGAGAAATATTTGCAGGGAATATGGACCTGACTAAACATTATGAAATATCGGGGGGAAAAGGACCAGAATTATTCAGAGAAAGAGAGAAAAAAGAAAAGAAAATATAAAAGCACGTCTTTTTTTTTTCAAGCGCTTTCAACGGGACCCACGCCTTTCCCCTACCCCCATCACTTGCATGTAATAGATAGCTTTTTTTTATACGCAGGAAATAACCTTTCGCTCGATGTTTTCTGCCAGGATGACCGAGAAGAGGACATTTCCAGAAACCGTCTTTTTTTTATTGTTTTTAATTCGAGTGGTAATGCACAGCGCAGCCAGGATGCAATCCTTCTTCTTTTATTTTCATCAGACAATCATTTGAGTCGTAAGCACCTTTTTTTCACTGCTTTCACTGCCTGTGTGGGGTACTGGTCAAATGTGGAACTGTATCAGATTTTTTATTTTTATTTCCAGATTTTATATTGAATTATGCCTATATCCTAAATAATGCGATCATTCTCCCGGTTTGTAATATATGTGTAGAAATATGGCTGTATATAATATTGCTCTACGTCTCCGTTGTCTTTTCTATTCCTGGTTACTTTTCTTGAATCGGTGTTCATAACTATTTGTCAGAACGTAAATATTAAGCGCTCTAAATGCTTTGTTTCTCTGTTTTAATACACTGAGTACAATGGTTTCAGTCGAGATTTATGCAAAAGAAGAGTAACAACAAAGATGTGAAATATAATCGACTGCTCAAAGGAATATTTCATGTTTAACCACGAGCGCTTAATTATTCTATGTTACTTTCTTGCGTGTTTATGTTAATGTATACATTTCTAAGCTAAAATACAGTATTCCATTTTATAATTATGAATTAAGTTGATGATTTCCTTGCCTGTCAATATTAGGCACAGTGATAGCATTTACTTTCCAAATGTCAATGGTATTAACTGAAGAAGCCTTTATCGGTATATCTTCCACTAAGGTCTACATTCTGGACGAAAGGATTAATAAAATATGGCTATAGGGCGAAATGGCTATAAAATACTAAACGGGAAGCTTTTAGGATACGAAAACTCGCTCTCCTTTTGCCTATAGTCAGTAATGAATACAAAAATTAAGTAAACGCACCATTAAATGGACTAATTATGAAGAACTCCTCCCCTGGCCCAATCTCCTATTGTGGCCACAATGAAAGGGCTTTTCATCCAAAAGCGAGAAGCAGTACGGAGAGAAAAGCCTTCCTCGGGCCCAATTCACCCTATCAGCCCATTCACACCTCATATCAACCACGAAGAAAACTTGCTATAAAGGTTTTATTTGGATAGTGGGATACAGTTTGGCTTACCTTAAAACAGTTAAAATAGTATAGAAGCAAACACACACACACACACACACACACACACACACACACACACACACACACACACACACACACACACACACACAGACATCACAACAGGAATCATGCATTTGCTTCTACACATAGCAGATTAACTTGTCTTCTCTTATGATGTCCAAACAATGACACTATTCGTACATTATTTCCTTTCGTACCTAGTGTTTCTTGTCAGTGGATAGTTGGACGAAAATAGACTGTACCGTGAATGTGAACGGGCAACCAAATGTCACTTTATTTAGTTTCCCCAAACACCCAGAATACCTGACCATTATTAAATATTTTAACTATAACTCCAATCACATCCGCTTATAGAAAAAAAGACGAATTTAATATTTACAATTTTACAAAAAAAAAATCCTTGTAATCTTCATTCAGCCTGAGAGTGAGTGTATCGGTGTATAAGAGAAGGTTACCACTTTACTTTCAGAACCTCACATTAATAAATCAAATTAATCTGACAGTAATAATAATTTCAATGAAACTAAACTAATTATTATTATTATTATTAGTATTAGTATTATTATTGTTGTTATTATTATTATTATTATTATTATTATTATTATTATTATTATTATTATTATTATTATTATTATTATTATTATTAACTATTGACTTCCCTCTGGCGGAAATGGTCATTAGTTGGTGTGTTTTTTTTTGTTTAAACCTTTACTCATTCATTCATCCATTTATTCATTCATTCATTCATTCATTCAAGAAAAATTCGGTTAGGATGTCCTGTAGTTTTGATGGTAATTAGTTGACAGGTGAAAGACACAGCTTTTTTTGCATCACACAGATCGTTGAATCCATCTGAATTATTTGCTATGACTTGAATAATATCAATGTGAGTAATTAATTCTTTATTTTAGGAACTGCTATGTAGCCATGCGTAAAGTTCAAGAAAAAGACTTTGATTAAAAACTTTTGGCTCATGTTTGAGCTCGAGGTAACATTTAAACCTGTAACACAATTATGAGACAAGTGCAATAACAATAGACTGTTTTTGCTCATCCCAAGGGCTGGGTTTGTCTGTAGGCCTATAGTTCGTGTGGCAAAAAAGCGTGCAGAATAGAATATTGTCCTGTTCCCATACCCTTACTAGCACAGAGACAAATAAGCCCAATCGGGCTGCAGGCTGCTATAAGAAAAGATCGCACTGCCCTGTTTTTTCCCCCTCTAAATTCGTCGGTTAAGTGAACACAACTTTTCTATTCGTGTTTATTCATGCAGCTCTCAATGAGCCACAGTTCCCCCTGACCCGGATTGAACGCGCGGAGATAAGATGCGGAACAGTCAGAGCTTTGGCAAGGAGAAAAAAACACCTCAGTCCCCTTTCTACAGCACAAGCTTTCAGAAGGAAGATATTTATGCACCTAGAGGGGCTGCATTAAGGCTGTAAAGACGGTGTTTAATGAATTGCGCATGTAACAGGGTCTGTAAAAGTTATCTTTTCCAAACGACAGCATTTGATTAAAAGGTCATCGATTGAAACTTTAAATTAAGGTTGTTGGATGACTCTTTTAACTCAAAACACATGCAAAAAGATGCCAAGCTGCTCAAAAAGTCTATATACTCTTATATAAACAAGTATATTTGTATTAAAATGTTTACATTTTTATTCAGATCGTGCACTGTACCAGGCTTGATTTTTTTTTTTATCTAGTCAAATTTTCAATCTAATTTAAATCTATTATTCACTAACCTGCTGGAAAGTTTCAAGCTTGTTAAGCTATTTAGCATATATATCATATCTGTTTATCAAACATTAATTACCTATCATTTAATCCCCATACAAATGCACCAACTGTTTTACACGGGATTTTATACGGAAAAGATTCTGTCAGCTTTGTGCTACTAGCCAGCAAATACACACAACTTTAAACTAAAAGAGAAGACACTGTTACGCTTGATTATTTTGAGGGGTAAAACCGAATAGCATTAGCAGTGGACCTTGAGTGATGTAGTTATTATTTCTTCAGCCCAAAGTTTGGTATGCTCAGTTAAGCTTCCTTAGGTTAGGAAACATGTTCAGTTGGGAATAGTTACAATGATCCATGCCAGCTGTTAATCCAGTTCATTTTTAGCGTGGGACAAATACGATTTTTTTTATTACTAGGAATATAACTATATGACATCTTGCATGTCACCAGTGAGCCACACACCTGCGTGAGATATATTTATTAAAAACCATGCCGTATGAGATCATGACTCACGACACACGCACACACACACACACACACACACACACACACACACACACACACACACACACACACACACACACACACAAACAAAACCATTCGAATCGTGAGATTCAAATCAACAAAGCTGCAGTCGCTTGTCATTAACTCTTTAAAACATTGTGCAATAAAAACAGCTGTAGGCTAATACTATTAGTGCTGCATTTCTGCGATCACAACCTGCATGTAATACAGCATACAGGATCAGCAGTGTAATTTTAGGAGGAACCAATAGGAACCATTCACAAGTCACAAGTTCGATCCAACGAGTTTCGGTATGTCCAGCTTAGAAGTATTACCAGATGTTTCATATGGGACAGTCGATTGTTCAGATTCATATTTGAGGAAACTTTATCTCTCTCTCTCTCTCTCTCTCTCTCTCTCTCTCTCTCTCTCTCTCTCTCTCTCACACACACACACACACACACACACACACACACACACACACACACACACACACACACACACACACACACACACACACAAAGGACTGAACTAGTGAGCATTGATCTCGCGCCTCCTGCACATAGCGAACTGACAGGCAGCTTAAACGGTTGCAGCACCTGTGCTTTTAACAGCCACTCACGTGATGGTTTTGCTTAATCATCACTGTGTATCTGATAACAAAACTAATATAATAAACAAAAAAATGATTTTTTTTAAATGACGTTTGCATTCTAAGAGATTTCTAAACACATTCTAAACAAGTAAATTATCTGTCATAGGCCTATGCCATGTCAGTTTGCAGACAACATACTAATAACAGCATTTAAATAAATAAAGGGAAATGGAAGTAAGGAAAAAGAAAGAAAGAAAAAAAAGAATAGAGAAAGTTGGCCAAATACATAGGCCAGGTTCAACAGATTTTATTGGACCACCACATTCTGCTATAAGAAATTCTTCTTGTCACCCAGAATATCTTATGCTTTCTCGAGACATACATTTAAGATAAATTTATCTTATTGGCAAATACAATTGAAACTGTTGGCATTACAATTCACTCAGTTCATACAGCTGATTAAACCTATTCGTCTTTACATTATAAGGAGGGCTTAAAGGGCTCAACGTTTGCAGTAGTGTGGAAACTCACTCAACAATTATCCTAGGCAATAGGGCGACTGGGCCTAGAAGGAGAGAGAGAGAGGGAGAGAGAGAGAGAGAGAGAGAGAGAGAGAGAGAGAGAGAGAGAGAGAGAGATTATCTTTGCTCTGCACTCTTGTGTAAAAACTCTGTTCGGTGGGATGAACAGTGCCCTGGCCCCTCTATTCGCGCGTCTCGGCTTGGCTCGGCCTCCTCAATTAGCACCGCTCCCGCCGGAGCCCCGCTGCGCCGCCCATACACTCCTCACCGCCTCCTACCGCGACCCAGCTCAACAATCATGAAACCATTTAGAAATTGACTCGTTCTGTAAATAATCTCAGACGCACCAACAATGGAAGCCATCCGACAGGAGTTTATTACAAAAAAGCATTTAAACATAGGTCTGGTTTTACGCGAAACCAGGGGACTCCGTTGATGGCACAGGGAGAGTTTAATGTAACCAGAAAGTGTCAGTCAGAAGCGGCTAGTTTAGTCTTTCATCTGGACCCAGTGAGAAAGGTAGGTCCTCTATCGTTAGACAAGAACTGCTTATCCATAATGTATTTAGAAAACAACAATATGATGATGATTGTTGTTGCTGTAGTCTAGTAGTAGTATTAGCAGCTACTACGTCTCTTGCGATGGTCTCACTTCAGTCGTTCAGTTGTCCTTATGAGAACATTTCACGTTATTGTGTGCACATATCGCCCTCTTGTGGGGAATGTAAGAAGACTGTACAGGAACACTGATCATTCATTGCCCGTCTCCAGTATAACATTATACACACACACGCACACACAGAAGAGACACACCCACACACCCACACTCAGACACACACACACACGCACGCACGCACGCACACAGATTTAATGTTCTAAAAATGGTAGGAAAGTCATAGTTTAACTTTTAAACGGAAATTTTACCCGCAAGTTCCAGCATATGTAGCACACAAGTGTTTAAACGGTCTAAATGAATCCAGAAGATAATCTACTGAAACCAGCAAATAACATTATGCACTCGATCGCCAATTTAACAAGCAGAAAGTTAACAAGTAAAAGCTGATAGTTTATATTTAAAATTTACCAAATTTTTCAAGCATGATAAAAGACATTTTAATCATTGTGCGTTCCTCGGCTCAAATTATATAATCTTTAATACAAGAAGAAAAGTCTGTGACCTTTACTTATTTTCGGTAAGGAAGATGGACAAACAGACAGTTCATAGTGAATACGAATTAATACATGGGTTCATGTCAAAGACAGAAGGTAAGAGACTTGTGACCCGATATCCAGTGAAGAGAACATCTGACCCATCTAACCCATCAGCCACCACTTCCACTACTGTACCTAAGGTAAATGTGAGTGACTTTTTTTCAGTTTGTGTGTGTGTGTGTGTGTGTGTGTCTGTGTGTATGTGTGTGTGTGTGTGTGTGTATTTGTTTTCTATTAGTAATTTTTTTGTATTACTTTTCTCAAAGCCAATGCATATTTGAATCTAACAAGATAGAGTTAAACATTTAGTAATGTTAAAAGCAATTGTTATCAATTTTCATGAAAATCATAGGTCATGTAATTGCATGATTTATGCTACAAATGTGTTGTAAATATATTTATTCCAAACTGTGAGGAATGCACCCTCTATCCAAAATAAATTAAATGACCTATAAGTCACTGGCTGCAGGATTTACTGTTGTAATTACTGCTGTACTGATCAGGGCAGTTTCTAAACATATAGGGCTCTAAATGACAACATACATAGGGGCACCAATGGCCCCCACACCCATACAAATCATTGTATTTTCTAAACAAGAATCAACATATTCTTCATTATCCTGAATGACTCAACAAGCTATTGTTTTCATAGATAGTAGCAACGAGCTAGCAAATTAAAGTGTGTTAATTAAAGCCTAACACTTCATGTATGTTATTCACAGAGTTCACAGGCACCCACAATAGGTTAGTGACATTGACACTTCCCACTCAATTATGCTCCTTGTTTCCTGTCTATGGATGGCACTGCAGTTTGCAGTTTTGAGAAAGTAAATATACATCACTCATCTCAGTTTGCTAGCTAGATTGTTACTAACAAAAGGTGAACATAAAGGCATCCTGGGTTTTTTGTCTTGTTTTAAGGGTGGAGAAGGTTGTAATTGATGAGCTGAACTCATAAAAAGCCCTTATTTGCCAATTGATACTTATACTCAAGCATGGTTTTCTAAATGCCCCCTGGTGGTCATAGACGCTAATTAATAGCTTATACAGCTTAAAACAAAACAAAATCTAACAATGTTATGTTTGGTCATATACCCTAAATAATAGCTTATACAGCTTAAAACAAAATAAAAAATAACAATGACCCATATTGACACTTAAACTGGACTCTATGATAGGTTTATGTGTGTGAGTGAGACAACTCTGCAACAACAGATACAAGCTTTTTAGCATGTTCATATATCAGGGAACTCGCTCTTTTTTATATAGATTTAAATATTTACATCTATTTTATATTATATAAAACAAAACATCTACAAAACATGTACAATACCTCAATCTGGCAACCCAATTAACTGTTTTGTCCACTACGCCTGGAATAAAAAACAGAGTTTGCCTTTATTAACACTTGCAGTTTCTCTTTTTTACCACTAGGTGTAACAAGAACTCTATGGAAGTTAATCGAGGCCGCGCTCATGCTACCACGTGATTGTATCTAGAAAAGCGAATAAATAAACGGAACATGAGTTTATATCTGTCAAATAGTTAACTTTTTAAAGTAACACAATTGATTTAACTGTACGGAGATTTGAATGAGGATTTTATGAAGCTTGACAATTGTAAAACAGCTAATATAAAGTATTCTTTATGGTGCAGCCTTCACTGCTGCAAGACATCACTTGGATTTCATGTTAAGCATTTGTTTAAAACATAAAATTGTTCTTTTATTTGACTGCCATGATACCCTCCCCAGATTACAAAACATTTTCCATCACCACGGCTCATTTCCTACACTGAATGTTGTAACCAAACAGGTATAATGTTCTCTCAATTTTAGAAATGAATCTGAACTTGATGTCTAGCCAATATCTGTCTTTAAATACATTTTATAGCATTATATTATTTGATGATAATTAAAAGGACGTGGTTGATGAGTTGACTTCACATGACAATAGAACCTACTTTCTAATAGAACAGTAATAGGTCTTCATGTTACCGGTATTAAGAAGGGACGTGGGCCGCTTATGTTTGAGACTCTGGATCCAATATTGGCCAACTGTGATATGTAAATATCACATGTCCACTCATATATACAGGCATTTATTTTATTAACTTGGCAGTGTCCTCTGCCCTGCACTTAAGTCAACCCTAATGTTAATAAATCTGACCTCAATCATTATGTCATCATTAAAAGATGGTAAAGATCCACATATAGAATTTCATAGTCTATTCTCTTCATAGCAAGATAATGTTTGCTTCTTGAATTCATAATGAATGTCATATGTACTGCAGGAAAACTGCATATAAACCGGGTTGTCGGGGTCTGTAAGGTAAGAGAGCCATCTGCTGGCCAGCTCACGTCTATCTTTCATTACTGGATGTAATTTATAGTTTAGAAATAATCTACTATTTAATGTATATTAAATTACAGTAGAAGGCAATAGGACCATTTCTTCGTTTATTTTAGTTTCCCATGAATTTGGTTTTATCTCAACTTAGCTTAAACAGCATGGTTTTGATATCAGTGAAACAAAGCTGATATGTGTACAAATATGTACAAATGAATTACACATATAGCCATAAACTTTTTTTCTATAAATAAAATAAATAAATTGGTTATAACTAATCCCTAGCTCCTACACAGAAAACATTCTTACACTTAATTCTAACACTTAATTATGTAGTGAGCTAATTGGAAAAGCTACGGTAAATGATTGCATTTGCTGTACAGGAAGGTATGCATCAAAACTCTTTTCTGTTCTGGCACCTCCAATAAAGGTGATTCGTTGCTTTATTGGAGTTATCTTTATATTCTTACTATTACTATATTGCAGTGATGTAGCAATGACCAAGAAGGTTGACAAAAGAAAGCAATATAAGCACTATCTACCCTCATTATTTATATTCAGATCTTGGTATTATATTAGTCTTATATTTATGGATGGTGTTGTCTTGCTTGTAATAGTAATAGATATAGATATATCTCCAGCTGTGTTGCAAGTATGTGTACAACCCATATTATATGTACCTGTTGGCTCGCATGGCTTGTGCTATGCAAAGTTGGATAGATGAAGTATGTCTGTATGCCTGCTCATTCCTTCAGACACATCTGCAATCAAATCAGCATGACATTCTCCTTTTAACATCCCCGTCCAGAGGCATGATATTTCATAATGTTTCATCTTGGTTATTTGGTTTGTGTACCAGTTGTGTTTTTTCAGAATTGGTGCTGTTCTGTAATTGCCTGCTTTATTATTTCTTTTTTTGTAAGGCCCCACCATTCATGGTGAAGATGAATGAATGAATTGGGATTCATAGAAGTTTATGCTTAGGTTCTTATGTGGCCTATATTTTACATTTAAAATGTTTAAACAACACCATAACTTTAATATCACAGCAAAGAGTTTTATAGAAATATACTCTTACCAATATGCAGTCCTGTAAAATTATTTATACACTTGTATAATTAATCCCCAGCCACTTGGGCACAGTGTCTGTAAAATGGCTTTGGTGCTGACATTTTTTGCCAAGAATTCTCATGGGAACTGTATATAGGCAGGAAGCACATTTCTAGTGGTATAAAAACTTATTTTTTGTTTAATGCAAGCTGTTTCAAATTCCTGTTGAAAATTTATGTAGCTGTGTGCATGTCATAGCAGAATTGTAGAGGTGAACGTACTGGTGGCATTGCACGGTGAGGACATATTTCTGCAGGTTTCTTCTGTATCCAAGTCAATATTTCACCTCAAATGGCTTGTTCGTCTCTGTTTACATGCCATTTGTGCTGCTCTGAATGAATGCTGCATAAAATAAACTCTAAAACCCTGTCTGCCTCCTCTATCCTTACATCAATCAAATCATTTTAGTACTCCAGTATATTACGTTTAATATAGACTTATTGGTGAGTTGATATTCACCACATTGCATACAGAAACTATAAATTACTTACTTACTTTGTTCTGTGCCTAATTATTGTGCATCAAGGCACAAATCAAATATAACAATGAAGCATTAAAAAGAGCAACTGGTTGCTCTGGCAGAAAAGAGCAACTGGTTAAACCCCATGTACACTATTGATGCATCACCATCATTATCGTTTCTCTTCCAATATTTGAGTGATGAAAGATGTGAGCTTAATTGGTCGAGTCATAATTTGGCTGACTGGTTTACAGATTGACCTAATAGAGTTAATTGCTTTTGTTATGTGAAAATAAAATAAAACTTTTATTTTATCAGACTCCCGAACAACACATTCAACACCAGTCCCCTCGCTCCCTTTCACTCCCACTGATGCCTACACTGTTTGTACTTTTTGCACAATGGACAGAAAACCTTACTGACTAGACTCAGATATTTATCTTTAAATCATTAAATTTTCATCATTTCATATTTCCTTTTTATTATTTTGTGTGTGTGTGTGTGTGGGGGGGTGTTAAAGGGTGGTTTGCAATGTAAGAATTTCATTGTATGATCTAAACCACTGCGTTTTCACTCTGCACATGACAATAAACCTAATGAATCTTGAATCTTGACAATAAAAACGCAGAACAAACTACAAAGCAATTACATGAATAATATAATATGAACTACTCATGTGGCATCTAACATGTTCTCCTCATAATCATGAGGGTTTCCTTTGGGTTCTTTGTTTTTATCCATGCATGGAGATTAATTAAATTGTGCCTAGCTTTATATGTATGCGCCCCTAAAATGCATGTGTGCATCTTACCCTGTACCGGCATCTTATCCAGTGTTCCCAGTATCGGCTCTGCATCCATCATGACTCTGACAAGGGTAAACAGTACAATACAACACTATACAATACGATGTACAATAATACAAACCGATACAATACAACGTATTATCTGAATAAATGCATGTACAAGGAAAACGTGAAATTAGCGACCTCTACCTGTTTAAGGTAGAACTGCATGCAAACTTGAAATCTAAAAGCACCTAATCATTAACAAATAAGATGTCTCGTTACTTTAGTAACTAATTTATTGTTTATAATAAGTAAATATCACTGAATAGCTCACAACCTGTATATGAATATACTAAATTTCCCAGTTCAGACAAATACAAGCATGGAGAGGGAGATAATGATGCTGAAGAATAGTGAGTCTTAAAAGGAGCAGCTCTGATGCAGGTTAGTGCTAAAAAAAAATCTTTCAGTTAAAATTAATGCTGAATTTGATGACAGGCCCATTACTTACACTGCATAAACAAAAATAAACAAAAATAAACAAAAAAGATCTTTCACCATAAAAATCCACTGGTGATCCATTTTGCAAAACTAAAGTGTGAATAATATTTTCACTCTTGTAAGGAGTATTTTTAGGAAAACCAGGTGAACAAACAGGTCAATAAGCAATCTGTATAAATCACAGTTTGAATAACAGATTTAAGAGACTAATGTTGATTGACATCAGGGTATTTAGGCGAATTAATGCTATACTCTGTGTCTATCATTAAGTCATATTTGACCGTCCAAAGTACAAACTATGACAACACCAATCTAAGTACCAAAGTGACTAATTCAAAGTAAACTTTTACATCTTTTGCCACTCTATTCTTTTTTTTTTTTACATCTATTGCTACTCTAAAATTTTAAAAATTTGTAGTGAAGACTTATGCTGCCACATTCACTAACAGTCATGCAAAATAAGAATGATAGATAGATAGATAGATAGATAGATAGATAGATAGATAGATAGATAGATAGATAGATAGATAGATAGATAGATAAATATTTTATTTTATTTATTATAAATACTAATTCTATACATAGTAGAAAAAAATAATAGCTGTGTGTGTGTGTGTGTGTGTGCGCGCGCGCGCGCGTGCGTGTGCCTGTGTGTGCGTGTAGATCTGTAAACATCTAAACTCACATTGAACTTGTTAGTTTTAGGTTCCAACCTACCTTCCCAACTTACCTTTACCTTAATAATCCACTTGAGGGCGTGAGTCCGCCACTGAGTCCGCCACTGTTAATTAACCCGTGTTAGTAATCACACGGGAGCTTAAGTGCGGAAAGTCGAGAGTTTAAAAAGGGCCCGATACATACACGTGTTATGTAGAGCACAACATTTTATGTTTGAGTCCTGGGTTTTTATCATTTTGGTGTTTATACCTTTAAATGCCATTTTCTGTTGTAGTTTTTAAAAGAATAACTCTAGTGTTGTAGTGGCAACACAACCTTCTGCCTTGGTTCTCTCAGTTACATTAAACTCCACAGCCTCTGCAGCCAGTCAGTCACCAGGGGTGTTGATGTGTTGATGTGTTATGCTGTTATTATTATTATTATTATTATTATTATTATTATTTTCCCCACGACTATAGTCTTCTTGGTACGTACTTAGTACTTACATGTACTTAGAACTCAGTTCTACTACATGAAGGCCAATAGAAATGCGTAATGAGACTACACTTCAGAGAGTAAATAAGATGCACATTGTACATAAACAGTCAAGTAGAAACTGGAAAAGACAAGATAAATTGAAAAAGAAAAAAATAAAGCTTAAATTCGACACAAAAGCAACTGTTTTGTTGTTAATGCAAGAGCTCACAATTTCTACAATACCTTCATAATATATTCTCGATTATTTCGTTAGATTATTATAAGATTATTTTACAACTGATGACCATTTTGGGGATTCACATTTACATGCCAAGATCCAAGTTTTTGTCTAATAGAATTTCACACTTTTTTTGAGTGGGTTAAACCCTCTAACTGCGTGATTAAAAAATGGGATAAAATGGGATAAAATAAACAAGGCTATTACACAAGCAGACAAATATATTTGATCACGTTGTTCTGATTTGTTTTGACTTGTTCTGATAAAGCGCGACCCAAAGTACTTATATTATAAGCAGTTGTAATGGTTTTGAGGAACAATACAGCGTCTTGAGGGAATGTAAATAACTTACATTTAAATTAACTTACTATCAATTAATTTAAAATTTTTAATTTATAGCTGGGAACAATCCATGTATCAAAGTTGTTTTTATTTATTTATTTATTTTTTTTTAATTATTATTCATTTATTTAAGTTACCGAAAAGTTTTGCTATTTGATTATAGATAATTGTAAGACGCGCTGTTTAATAATCATTAATAATCATTAATTGCTAAATGACTGTTTGCATCGGACTGGAGGAAAGGAGCAGAAAAATCGGCGACAAATGAAACTACACGAAACTGGTGTTTTGACGTGTGATGCAAAAAAAACTAAAAAAAAACTAAAAAAAAAAACAATTACAAAAATATGACATTCATTGGAAACCTGTTGTGTGGATTGTCAAACTTAGGCCAAAAAAACTAATATTAGAAACATGAGAAATGAGAATTTGAGAAAAAAAATTTCCACTGATGAGACGGTCTCATCAGCTTATTCAAAAATGCATGGCTTTAATATTAATAATTTCAATTTTAATTTTAATAATTTTAATAATTTCAATTCAGTTTGGAATTTGAAAGCCTATAAGTCACAGCCTATGTAACTGATGAAAATAGAAAACCTCCTACTTTTTAAAGCATGAAGAAAAGAATGGATGTTGTACTTAACTAATAACACAGGAATTAGCTTTTTTATTTATTATTTTACACGGGTATGCGACGGGGCCACATTCATGCAGGTATAGGCGACTTTGGATGTAAATCTAGAATAACAGTGTTTTATGTTCACATTGATAATTTGGTACATTATTGGAATAGGAGAAATATTTGGAGGAAGTTCCTATCTTATTTATTTTTTTTTTAGAAGTTCCCAAACGCAGGGCTATAATTCACGCATGATTACATATAGTACATTTGCATGCTGATGATGCTTGCATACATTAATTTTTATTCTTACTGAGAATTGGTTGGATATACTCCCTGCAGTGTACACGTACATCCAGAAAGAAAAAAAAACTAGAAGGAAAGCGACGATGAGAGAGAGAATGGTTCTTTAGAATGTGAGTAGTGCAAATTGGCAGGGCTTTTTGGTTCTTTGTAGGGTTTCTGGTGTAGTTTGTGGTCGTGGCCCTGTAAATAGCATTAAATACGCGTGTTGAATTGCATTTAGGGATGATGAGTGCTTGTTAGACTCCCTAGCGCCGAGTTGTTGCTTTTTTTTTTACATCTGGTGCCGCACATTTAACAGCACGTCCTCCCCTTAACTAAAGCTCCGTCTATCACCGAGACTGAGTTTAAAATGCAAAATAAATTCCTGCAACGAATAATACGGCTTATAGCCAAGTAAACATATAAAAAAAAGGTTATGAGTGCATGCTAAGCTAATAAAATTAAATGACTTTACAAGCAGAACCAATCGAAATGAAACAAACAAAAAATGTTATAACAAAAGTACTGCACATTAACTATAACCTTTCATTTAAATCTTTGCATCAGGGCTGTTAGACTCCATTCTTGGAAGGCAACAGCACTGCAGTTTAGCCTTTTCGTTAACTACACAATATTTATCAGCTAATTACAGTGACTTTTATGGGTTGTATTTAGTGTCCTTAGACAAGCAGATATCTGTTGTTTGTATTTTCCAGGTCCGTAATGATTTTACTATTTTACTGGATGCAGAATTAATTCAAAAAGCCATTATTCACCCACATGTTTATCTGTTATCATGTTTAACAGGAAGTACACAATGAGAAGTTAAATAATAGTGTAATTTAAACCACTTTTAGCTTGCAGTTTTCACTTCACACACACACACACACACACACACACACACACACACACACACACACACACACACACATATATATATATATATATATATATATATATATATATATATATATATATATATATATAAACTGTATATATGCATGTTTGTTCGCGATTTGTAGGTAATATGTGTGCGCCATAAAGCAATAAAATGAGAGGGAGAAAAGAGATAAAAGGAGAAAAGAATCGTGAAGTCAACTCTTGTGCCGTTTAAGCGCCGTGAATAAAACCAAGACGTGTCCAAAAGACGGGCACAATGTGTAAAGTTGTAATGGCCTACTGAGCAAACATTACGCAAATATTAATTATAAAGAATCGAATTAATTATCGAGATGTAACTTATTGCACATACTTGATTACCATACAGTTAACCAGAATAAAGGAAGTTGCGTAAAAATGACCACAAACCAAATGTCTAAAAAGTCTATAATTTTTAAACATATTAAGGCTTTTTGCCTACAGCATCCAGACTCTACAGACATATACGTTTGTTCTGAAAATGATCATAATCCAAAATATTATATAGAATATACTGTACAAATTTACTGTAAAAAAAACAAAGCAAAACGGCAATAGCTTTATTCTACACTAAATGGTAAATTCATCTTAAAAGATTTAGTGCAGTCACTGGCACTCAACCTGACACTGCATTGCGCACTGTTCATGTCTCACTGTATACAGCTTATGTCAGTTTAAATATGCTTCATTGTTAGTGTGAATTATTTGAAAAAATATATATGAAATTATCTCACATCTGCCCTGATAAATAAATAGCTATTCTTGAGTAGCCTGTAATAACAGTTATTTGACGTTCATGCTAAGAGCGTATTTGGGGAAACTGTAAAACTGGAAAAAAATGTAAATACCGTTTTAGTTGGCATGTAGGGAAACACTCCTAATATACAAAATGTTATCATTATCGTTACTGAACCTTTTAAGCCTATGGTGAATACAGTTCAGCATATAGTTAGCTGTAACACTGAGGAAGGAGATTTGTGTGCTTATAGAACTACCCTCACTTCCGCTAATAAACGTTTAATTATGTGTCTTAGCTGGAAACAATGAGGGTTTTAACCAGTATTAGCCAGTGATCAGTCGGAGTGCACAAATCTCACTGAGTGTTCAGGAAAATTTCGACTATGAAATGAAAGCATGTTGTTTTTGACACTCAGGTCACACTGTGCTCTCAACTAGCATGCGTATTGCTACTGAAACCCTGTAAGTATATTGCTGTAGAATCATTTCTAATTTTTCATAAAGTCATTTTAGACAGGTGCAAGGTCAAGGACGAGCACACCAGGTCTGAAATATATTAGTGACTATATTATAATATTAGTAACTATATTATAATATTACATATATATTAGTAAATATGTTATAATATTATGTGGCTGACTTTCTCGTTTGATATAATTTGTATCCTGTATTCCCAAACTCATGTGAAAACAAAACCATGCAAACACATACCGTTATCAATAAATGCACATTAGCTTTTATTGTAAATGGTATATGAAACTTTGATGGGATCGGGCTTATATTTTATTACTTGATCGCAAAGATTTACATGCAGACGCTTTCCAAAAAGGAAAAAAAAAAGAAGAAGCTAAGCTTAATAATCGATGTGCTGGTAATAAAACACTTCATATGACGGCACCCCATCAAAAGGAAACTTACTATGGCGTTTGAAAAAGAAAACATGTAAACAAATGGGGTATATGACCGAGAAGTCACGGATGTGTCGAAATCTGAAGGAATAACGACGTCGAAAACAAGAATTAAGACTTTGTAGCTCCGTGGCTTTGAGCATAATGTTAGTCTACATTCTAGAAAAATACCTCATCAAGGACCCTCTTTATTGGCTTTGAGTGTAGGCCATCCAAAACATCATCCACAATTTTCTCCCACCGTCAATACCTTCCCTGTCAGTATTTTTGCTCCACAAGTCTGCAGTCGACAAGCGTCCTGCTCTTAGCTTTTTTGTATTTTAAGAGCCCAGATCGACCAGGTTGGAGGCCATAGGGTTCAGTATGGTGTCGTGCAGGCCATGGTGGTGGTGTTGGTGGTGCAGTGAGTCCGCGCTTGGTACAGTTATAGCGCCTGGTACTGGTACTGCGCTGGGCGCCGGCGGAGCACCCAGACCGTGAAGAGGCTGGAGGCCGGAGGCGGAAGTGAGCAGTAGCGCTGGGCTCGACGACGTATGATCTGGAGTTCCGATCGGGGTTTTGTCCTCGTCAGAGCTGCCCATCATCGTCTTGTTTCCGTTCATGGACGACGTAAGTGTGTTGTGGCTGTTCGTGTTGGAGTTCTCGTTGTTTTCCCTGTACAAACAGGGGGAAAAAACAGGGGAGAGGCTTTAGCAGAAAGACCAACGCTTAAATGTGTGCACGTTTAGAGCCAGGAAACTTTTCAGAAAATGTCTGGATATAAATAAACTAAAAATAATAATTTATTAAAATAAAACTAAAAGCAGAACCTAGAAAATATATACAGGATTTATTCATAATATAGTATGTTATTGTTGAGGCATATATATGGTAATAATGCTGAAGAAAAACATAACAAACCAGCAGCTGAGTTGCCAGTTCAGCCTCGAGTGGTATTTAAATATACTGTTTTCTGCTTTTATTTAATTTCAGTGATTAGGTCTGATTGAATTATTAAAATCTTACATACTGCATTCTTAGCTATTAAAATGTATACACTTGACTGCTAATCATGACATAAAGTGAAAGATGAGGCCTACACATGTCCCATCAAAGACATTCGTCAGTTATACAATTCAAACCCACTGTTATCTTGTGCTATCAATTTGTGTATAAGTAAACGACGCCAATAAATACATCTAGCTTATAATGACTAGATTTATTATGTGCGATTGTATTTTCACTATCTCTCGGGTGGCTGAAATAAAGGGTGATGAATGAGCATGCAGGCTTCGGCAAAACCCTCCTAAATGTTTCAGTTTAAAGCCAATTACAATAATACAACTTTCTTATATTAATATGATTTAGCTATGGTTGTCAATGTGTGCATACTCGATCATCTGAGATTATTGTAATTATTATTATTATTATTAGTAGTAGTAGTAGTAGTAGTAGTAAAAGTACACAATAATAATAATTAACAATAACAAAAATAATAATAACAATAATAATAATAAAAATAATAATAAAAATAATAATCAGCACAACTGAAAATAGCAGAAGTTTATAAAAGCGCAGTCTTTTTGACAACCCAACTCCTACCCCTTTAATATATTCATATATCTGGTTAAGTAATATTATAAGAAAATAATTCCCCGCCTACTTATTAAAAAACAGCTCGAAGAATAAATGTATTCAATTTAATTATCAAATCGTGTTCTGGTTCAGCCTAGTGAATACCGAAACAGTCAGTACTTTTGGGGGATATTTGCTCAGAGTTCTACTCGGTTGCATCGCTTTGTGGTCTTGAACAAGCTTTTTAGCGGTAACATTATCCACTCTGTCATTAAAATGAATAACGATGTACTTTCTTTACCTTTCTTTGGCCTCCGCCGCGCGGTCGCGTTGCCTCCTGTTTTTGAACCAGTTGCTGACCTGAGTGGTGGTCAGGCCGGTGGCTTCTGCCAGCTCGCGCTTTTCCCGTGGTGAAGGGTACGGGTTATGAGTGTACCATTCCCTTAGCACGCTGCGACTCTTCTCCTTAAAGCAGTAGCTTGTCTCCTCGCCATCCCAGATGGACCGGGGCAGCGGGAACTTCCTACGCACTCGGTACTTGCCCACGGCTCCAAGCGGCCGTCCACGCAGCTTCTCCGCCTCGATGTAGTGCGCCTTGAGCCAGAGCTGTTGTAGTTTCGGGTGATTGTGCGGCGAGAACTGGTGGCTCTCGAGGATTTTATAGAGCTCTCTGAAGTTTCCCCGATGGAAGGCGACTACGGCCTTGGCCTTGAGCACGCTCTCGTTCTTGTGGAGGTGTTCGCAAGCCGGCAGGGACCACAGAAAGCGGCCAAGGCGCTCGATGTTGCCGCCCTGCTGCAGGACCTCGCACACGCACGCCACTTGCTCTTGCGTAAAGCCGAAAGTCGGAAGCATAGACATGGTTCGTTGCTGACAAATGTTTCGTCAGAGTTATCGATAAGGACAACGATTCTCAAGCAGAAGGCGGTGGAAGTCCATGAACGATACAATTTCAAAACGTCTTCGAATATCGATAAAATCCTTCTCCGAATGGAGTGGGCCCGATACTTCAGATCCACTCAGGCGAGAGTAACAAACCGTATATCCATCTAAAAACCACGAGACAAACTTTTCCCTCCCGAGTGAGTAGCTCGCCGTCTTTTCTGTGCCGTTTCAGCATAGCGTTCTCCCGACTACTAAGCTCGCTCGCTCGTTTTAATAATATTATTCTAAGCTGGCAAGAAAACCGATTGTGTGAACTCTGATTGGTTGGTTATCCGACCCAGGGACGGCGAGGATAAGACAATAGTTTTAGTCAAATTATTCGCCATGGCTACGCTGTCATTCAAAGTAACCCGATATGCTTTGAGGTGGCTCCCTGGACTGCCTGACTGATTATTCCCTTCATTTAAAACACGCCCACCGATAGAAATAATAGCCTTGATTTTTTTGTATATTAGATTTTTTCAAGTCCAGGGTTTGACGGACAGTTGTAGTAACCAAAGAGCGCACGACACAGAAGGGTCACGCCCACAGCAGAAAAAAGGAAGACGTAGAGAAAGTTCTGCACTCACAGAATTCAGACTAATGCAAACCCAGACTCTGTTTTTTAAACCCACTTGCGTCTTACATAAAACCTACATAAATGTATAGGCATATTTACACATTGTGCGTGCATAAATTAAGCTAAGTTTACATATAAAATCCTATCTGATAATATAACTTTCACAGCAATCCTTTAGGTACAGCACATGCATACAGATAAACTGTCCCTTCAGCACTCGAAATGACCACAGTTTATGCACAGAAAATTAAAAAAATATTTCTCATATTATTGATATGAAATAACAGTGTCTATGTGAATACTGAGCAGTCTCTGGAAAATAATAGGCCTGTAAGCAAAAATGGTGTGTAAATCTGAGCCCAGGCTTTAGAGCGCAGGTACTGGGCATGAAGCGCACGTGCGGAAACCGCTCGCAGCTCAGATGGCGCTTTAAAGATAGAATTAAATATCTATGCGTTTTACAGAGGACAGAGGTTCCGTTAGACAGCATGCGGACAAAGTGGACAGGGAACTCTATTATGAACGCCTTCTACCGGTAAGTCAAGTATGCAGGCTATTACTTAAATGGCTTTTTCCAAATGGTCCATTTATCTTTGAAATTTTATGAGAACTGACCTTTTTATCGGATTAAACCGGTGGTAAGAAAGCAGCAAATAACACTGTCGGAATCCGTATTTTAAAAAAAGTAAAACCGAACTTAAAGAGCTTAAAATTACTGCGCATATGTTAATTAACATTTGCTGTTAATTTATCTCGGGATATTGTGTTGTGCCGGAAGAATATCTATTTTTCAATAATGCGCAATTGTGAACGGTTCCCTAAGCGTCTCACACCAGCCAGTGGATCTGTCTCACACACTCACTATCACTCCTTCGCTCGCGCACACGGCAGAGAAAAGTGCTTCGACAGTGATGCTCTCTGATGTCTAGTTAACGATGCAACTTTGAGACCACAAGAAGGAAGACTGGGCGCAGTCACATGTCATATGAAATTATAAAATCGCTGACGCCTGCAGGGGAAATGTCAGGTCGATGAGTGAAGGATCAAAAAGTTGTGCCAATCTTGTTTGATTTTTCTACGTGCTGTGGAGCCATGCAAGCGTGTGATGTGGGCGCGAGGAGAGACAACCAGCACCATCTAA
The DNA here is from genome assembly GCF_030014155.1 of Tachysurus vachellii. NCBI lineage: Eukaryota > Metazoa > Chordata > Actinopteri > Siluriformes > Bagridae > Tachysurus > Tachysurus vachellii. Next base: position 10,627,872 of record NC_083465.1, on the reverse strand, counting down.
CATTTCATCAGTACACTCATTTACTGAAAACAAGGCGCATGTCTGTAAAACCTACAAAATGCAACATAAAAGGTAAAAATGATTACAGTCTTTAAAATATCTATACACAACGTGTCATGTCTATTAAATTTATATTATTAACACTATCTCTCTCTCTCTCTCTCCCTCTCACACACACACACTCACACACTCACACACACACACACACACACACACACACACACACACACACACACACACACACACACACACACACACGGTCTTTTTAACTGAACAGTTATTAATATACATTTAATAATGACCTGCCACCTTAATATAGGCCAATAACGTGTAACCAAGCTAATAATAATAATAATAATAATAATAATAATAATAATAACAACAATAATAATAACAACAACAACAACATATGCATATAATAATACAATAATAATAATAATAACAACAACAACAAAAATTACCTATGCATGAGTATGTATATGCTCTTTAAGTTCTACTGCTACGCATTAAGATTAAGACAGCGTCTAATATTATAACCTCTTTAAATAGATCTAAGCAAGACAAACACTTTTTCTTGAGCTGATTCGTGAGAAATCTGAACGAAATTTCGAAAATCCATGTAATAAACCTATTATTTTGACATTTGGGGTGTTAATGTACGAGTTTTGTCCCCCTAGTAGCCTATACAAACTACGGTGTTGTAAACAAAACCTTAACGGACAGATGTGAAAGTATACCAAAGATTTATTTTCATGAAATATCAAATATTAATTCTATATTTATATTTTTTAAATTAACCATGTTCCAATAAATCAACAGGTGGCTAATCAGTAAAATATTAAAAGAATCCTTGTCCACGTGCTTACGTTTGAGGGTCTTAAGTAACACGTTGTCCTTCAGGAAGACTAACATACATCAGCTGGAATTAATGACCACATCTTCACTGCAAACAGAGGTACAGATTTTTGTTGACCTATCGATTAAGGTCCAAAGCAAACAGAGTGCACTTTCAATCGTGCCTAATTGAGACAGACGGGTTTTGAATGGATGTATAATAGAGGAGTTTGATTGGGAAGTATCAACCCTTTACTCTAACTCGGACTGCGTGGCAGTGACATGGCCAATCAGGACTACTCGTCTCGTCTTGGCAGTGTTTGTAAACAGCTTGTTTCCACGGATCGTTGTGATCAGAGCGTCCCGAGAGCTGCACGCCGCTGATTATTACAGCGTTGATGAATGGGGATCGCGTTTCGACTAATAGCCGCCCCCCTGTTTTCACAACCTCCCGGCACTAACCCTCGCGCACACACGACGACCTCTGCTAATTGGACTGATTAGGGCAAGATGGGATTTTTAAAAAATCTTTGTCAGAGAGCGCAAGCAAGCAGCCCGAACAGGATGCTGTTTTGCTTCGCTTGACAGCGAGGAAGCGGCTTGATGAGTTACATTCCTGCAGCAATGTCATGCTCCGCGGTGAGAACATGAATTAATCCCAGACGGTTGATGTCAGTATGAATTTTAGTGGAAAACGAACGCAACACATCACTGCTGTAATCAATATAGATATGCGCATTAGGAGAGGATGATTGTAGAGGATCATAAGTTCAAAACAGAAAAAAAAAAGCATCAGTAAAAAACCGACCGGACACAGACTCAGTATAAAACTCAATCAGTATGTAGGAAAATATCTCTTTGATCATTCCTGACAGATGGTTGATAAACATGCGTTTTAAGCCTGCACTGTGACCCGGTGCAGGTGCCCTGTTTTGGATCAGATAATGTTTTTTTCTTCTCCCTAACAGGTTCCTAGCTCAAATAATTGATTCACTCGTCTGCTCAGCTAGGAACCATTGCACCATACGTGTTGTTTCAGATTAATAGAATTTATCGTGCCCTTGAACTACTGGTTACGTGGGACATGAGCACTTGATGTATGTTTGACCTGCGTCGTCCCAAGAGGCGCCGGCTGCGCGTGATATCTGCGGGTCTGTTCAGTGTCTGCGCGACGCAGGCGTAAAGCGGCACTACACCAATCTGTACACGGCAACAGAGCAGAAAGAAACAGAGCGCACGGTGACTGAGATGGCTGAGATTTCCTGCCCAAACGGCTTAGCTTATAGTTCGCCTCCGACGTCTGAAGGCCACTGACGCAGTTTCCTCCGCACACTTTTCTGCAATAGCTCAGGAGCGCTGCAGTTCGACCGCAGACCCCGGATACAGGTTTATTTATATAATCAGGATGTTGGTGTGATATTTAAAAAGAGCCCGAATGATAGGCAATTCATTACGATAACAAACTAAAGTAGCTTACTTTTAAAATAAAGTTAAATACGCACAGATTTAAGTTTTAAGGAAAGATAAACATTTCTGCCACTGCTATAACTAATAAATCACAGTTCCCCAAAACAGTTCCCCATAACACCATGTATAATAAAGGTTCAGGCAAAACATAATATTTGTAGGATACGTATTGATTAATATCTATATTAACAGAAATGTTTTAAAGCTAAACATGTTTAAAGATGTTCTTTATTTTATTATATGGTTTAGTTTGTTACATATTAAATGTTACATATATTACATGTTTAGAGGAAGTGCCTTTTGAATAAATAAACCAATTAATTAATTAAATAAATAAATAACAAAAAAAGAAATAAATAGAATCTGAGCAGACTGCTTTTTTTTTACCTTGACCTTCTACAAATGTACCATGGAGCTTGATTGAATAAGAAATATTAATAAACATGATTTAATTTGAAGTCTAAGGAACACAGATTCAGAGGGTAAGATGTTATCAAGTAATGTGAGTCAGGATTATTGCTTTGTGAATAGAATCCACTTCCTTATTAACTGTATTTCAGTTAGTCTCTAACCTCAAACTACATGTTCATTTTCACATGACTTTATTTTCTCTTAAATGTTTACATCTAGCATTTAAGATTTATCACTAATGTTGTATGACTGTATTTGACTGTAATCTTAAGTTTTCAACAACATGTTATCACTTTGTGCTGGATGAAATTTAGTAAGTTTGTGATGTCACTTGAAACAGGAAGTTCATGTTTTGTCACAAGCCATAAGGCCAGTCACAGAAACAGCGAGTCGATGAGAAGTATACAGAACAAACAACAGCACACTGTGGACTTCTTTGGCATTGTCTAATAGCTTTTAGCATGTATGAATATGAGTATAAAACGGGGTAGGCTGGCTAACAGAAACCCTTTATACTCCATGCATGTTTTGAGATAATATTGTTACAATTATTAAATGTAATAAACTATTGGGGAGGGAAAGAAAAAAGAAAAAATCTATCTATTTCAAGTTATGTCAAAATGTCCTTGTTCTTCGGGGAGGGAGCTTCTATAGAATGTCTGTATTTAACAATGAGCAAAAATGCTAAGATTGACTTGTAATCTGCTGCATTAATAAAGCTATTTTGCTCCGTTTGATAGAATCCTATGTGATAATAATAACATGATCATTTATATTAGTTGTGAATCGCATTACTGTAATATAGAACTGTAGCATGGTGATATAAAACCACATAAAGTAAAGATCTGTGAAAGCATTTGCCATTTTGGGAACATGTTTTTTATACATATAGAGCCTTATTAGATAATTCTGTTTAAATTTAGTCATGTCCAAGCATATAAATTATAAACATTTTTTATAAACATTAAATAAAGTTGACAGTATAACTACTTTAATAAAACATTAATTATACATTTTTATTTTAGTCTCTTTTTTAAATCAGTTCTGAAGATAGTATTTAACAAAATCCTCATAAAATGAATAGGAAGTCATTAAAAATTATATTCTATATAAATGACTAATCTATACTGGTTAAAACATTAAAATGATTAAATAATCATTTCACTAATTAATTATTTTACCTTTATTTAAGATATTCTGATTTAATAGGCACTAAAAGTGGCAGTTCACACTTTGACTAAGAGTGAAGGGAGTAGAGGCCATTCCTCCATTTATTCCAAAACATAACAGATTTATATGAGCAGAAACACATGTTCACATTACTTACCTCCAAAGTTTGTTCTTGTTTCACACATCTCTTGGTCAGCACTAGTTTCCATCAACACTAAAGTGGCAGTAAGTAAGACAGGTTTGATGGTTGGTTTGCCACACAGGAGACAAAACAGAATGGTGAAGCAGCTGGTTAGAATATTTCAGGCATGTAGGCTTTAAAGCATATATTAATGTGTCACCATTTTGGTGCCCTGTTATTTTAGTTATTGTTCTAATTTTTTAATCTGTATCTTAGGTCTGGTGTGACCTAGTTATCTTTGACTGTGTAATTTTATAAAATTTTATTTAATTATTTCAGAACCCTCTGTTTGTTCAATGTCCCAGTTGAATCACACATAATATGCTGTTATTGATATAGTTAAATATAGATCAATATACAGTAGCTTTAAATTAATGGACTCGTTTGTCAACATCATTTGTGTACAAGTAGCCAATCTGCAAATATTTAATGGTAAACATTTTTCTGTATATGTTGAAAATCTGTGTTTGAGAAACTAGACAATGGTATGTGTATATGGAGCTCATGTGCTACAGTGAGTGCACTGAGTCTAATAGGACATGAATCTTCAACGAAAGAGAGAGAGCAGGATTATTGTGGATTGCTTTCAAATTGCATTTATACCCCAGGCTCAGGCCACCCACACTATTCTAGCCTAAATTCATGTCATAATTAATATATCTGCTCTGATATAAATAAATCGTTCTGAGTAAAATAAAACGGTTTATTACTGGGTGGCCAAACAATGCATAAAATCGGTTCACTGTCTTTTGGCAAGAATTTGAAGAAGTGATTTTATGAACATTTTTGTGTATTGAGTTGAGTATTCTGTTGAGTATTATAATACATATCTGGCTATTGCATGCATTACTTACATAGGCAAGCAATTACATTATCATGATTATAGTGTGCATAACAAATAAACTTTCCAACATGCTCCAACATTGGCTTCATGTAATAAAATGAGTGTTATTTTCTTAAAATGAATTCTAGAAATACATTGGTCAATTGGTTCCTTAGGAATGAAATTAATTGCTAATTGTCAGAAAATTGTAATGATATTTTATATTTATTTTAAATTTATTCGTATTGTGACCCATGAACAGAACAATACAGACTTACATGCAAACTCAGCTAACATGGCAAACATTATAATATTTAGGACCAGTTGACTGCTATTTAGATTATTTTTGTGAAATATACATTTCTTTATCACTTCTGCAGTTGTTAAAATGTACTACAGGCCAGTATAATAGTTAGCAATGGTTTCTTAGCAGAATGTTCTTGAAGAGTCATATTAGCTGATTAAGTCCCTGTCACATGGAAAACAAAGAACCTCTTTAATGTATTGTGTGCTCTAAGATTTATGTTATAGTAAAAATATAGGGTAGACAGATTTCTACTGGTAGACAGATCCAGGGTAGACAGATCTCTACTAGAAAAACTACATCTGGTGTGGTGTACAAGCGTGTATCTGTGTGTGTGGGGGGCAGCAGGAGCAGTAGTGAGGACAGTGGAGCTTGCCTTAGCACTCAGGCATTAAAGAGGACTTTACACCAGTAAGTCAGAGCAGATAAAAGGCCAGGAGGCTCCAAGAGGGCGCCCCAATCTAAATTTGTGCCTCAGCACGTGCTGCAGCTGGCCAGTCAGACACTAAGCAGCAGCATGGGGTTAAACATTATCCATAATCAGCACTGTAGTTGAAATGAGGGCTTAACCTTACATTACTAAAGTACACACGATGACAACTTAGCCTGCAAATTCTTCTGGAATTAATTAAAAGAGGCTTCAACCTATATTATATATTAAGAAAATAGCTAAAACAAATGACAAGTAGCAGCAACTGTTACTTTTTTGTGTGTGTAATGGAACATTCCACATCTGTTTAACCGAACTAGTCTGTCAGGGCACAGTGGACCTGTTTGATGAAGTAGATTGTGTTACTAGCAATAAAAGCACTGTAAATAGTGAGCAATCTCTAAACTCCCATAGCAAAAGTAGTACTGCCTTTTAAATAATCAGGAGACCTGATGGTGAATTATTTATGGCTCCAATGACCGAATATCAATGAGAAACATCTATGGGTATAGAGACAGTGTTTGGATATTTATTATTGTATAGAGTACTTTTGGGCTTCCTGCAGTTCAGCACATGAGGTTCACCTGAGGGAGCACAGAACGGGGGTCAAGCCAGGGTCTGCCGGCCAGCTACAGCCCATGCTGAGAAGGGACATGCTTCCACAGCCATATTTACATCAACTACAGTAATAAAATATCAATAAAAGCCAAGAGTCAGGCACCTTATGGTAACTCAGCCCAGACAAGTGGCTGTGCAGCTGTTCCAAGTCTGCTGACAGATCTGAGGAAGAAAAGGTTGTCTTTGCAAACAAACAGAGCACACTGGCCTAGTCTTGGCTTTAACTGAACCATATTAGTTTTAACCTGACTGGCACCATTTGTTACAATTATTAGTGCTCATATTAAGCAACAACATTTTCAAGTATTAAAAATATCAGATTAGGAATGTATAAGAAACAAAACACAACCAAATGGATATCATTATTTCAAGGTATGCTTGTTACCATTTTCATGAGGGGAAGTCAAATGAAGGGCTTAACAAATAAATGGCTACAAAATAGCCAAACAAATGGGTCCGCAACTAGAAACTAGGCACACTAATGGCCACTAAACCCAGGATGTTCCTCACCCTTCTCTGCAGTTAAACACAAGGGCAAAATTAGTGAGGGCTAAATTCCAGTGGAACAACCGTTAATGAGCGTTTACTTATGTATCAGTGGAAGGTCAGTGAGGTCCTGCATAAGATAGGATGTGTGATTACGTCCTAACATGCCTTTTTATTAACCAGTCATTCTTGAGAAACTAAAACCATGCGGCCGAGCACAGGCAGCACATAAAAACACATCAAGTACTAGAAGTGCTACTTTGATGTTTCATGACTGACCCCTCCGTTACAGGCTGCCAGCACTTCATATTGTTCCTCCTCTCCAATTCCAGCCTAAAATCTGCCCCCGCGTTGAGCATGAACGATGAATCCAAATGCACACATTGAATTCATATGCATTTTTCCACCAGTGGTTCCATTTTTCTTTTAGTTTAACAGGAACATAAGAAGGTAGCACAAGCATTCTGATTTAAATGTACCTGCAAGTCTATTAACATGGAAGAAGTGGAAAGTGTTTGTAAGTGGAAGCATAAATGTCCTTCATGTCAGCAGAAATTCTACAGTTACAGTAAGGGTTAGTGTGAAAGATTGACAAGCTGCATAATAGAAGGCCTTGGGGCTTTTTAAGCAGATCTCCCCATATAGCATTACCATCAATAAATTTAAACCCTGCGATAGTGCTGACATAAATTAGGGGCCCCCTTCTCCTCTAACTGTTCCTCCAAAGGTGTCATTGTGCTGAGCCACATTTACCAGCCTCTCCACAGTATGTAAGTACCTCAATTAGATGTCTCTTTCTCCAGGAATGCCTGCTCTCCTTGGGTCGCTGATATCAAAAGGCTCTTAAACCTCATATTCCTCAGTAGAGCAGAAACGCTAGCACAAAAGTGGAGCTTGGCAAAATTGTTAATACTGTGAACACTTGGAGAAGTTAGGATTTTACTATACCTGCGGACATTTGTGCCATCTTGTCAGCCATTTCCACACTGGTCCTGTTTTGCCGGCTCATAAATGCACAGATAACAGAGTCAGTAAGGATTTCAAAGCTGAATTATTATTTTTTCATACATCTTTTTACAATTTTAAGATGTAACTTGAACAGATTGCACTGACTGCATTTTCAAATGGTTCAAACTGCTTCCTTGCATATTTCATGAGGAGTAAAATTAGCTCTTAAAGTCTTTCTTGTGTATCTCAGCATATTTCCACTCTTTTAGTCCCATCTAGCCTGGGTTATAATTGAATCATTTTCAGCCTCATTGAGCAGGAAAAGAACACTTCAATAAGGAAAGTGATAATGGACAGATCTAAAAGCAGGGTCAATGCTAATTTGATGTGACAAGGGCCTTAGACATCTTTCACCCTTTAGATTTGCATTCTCTTTTTGCTGCATTTATCGCCTAATTTATTTAATTTGTTGACTATTCATAATTGATTTTAAATACAAACCAATACAAACCAAAATAATCGAGCATCACAGACTAAGACTTAAGCCTCCACAAGAAATTTTCAAACACACATCCTACTTGGCCTAAAATATGGGTGGAGTGGAGAAGAGCCTGGTTCCTTGCCAGTTCTAACAGTTTAGCCAGAGGGCATGAGCACCCTTTCTGACTCTGTATGTATCAGGGCTCTGGAAAATGAGGATAACTGCAATCGGGTAGGAATAAGACAGCATCACAGACACAGTCAGGCAGACAAAAGAGTGACAGAAAATGACACACTAACCAAGCGGGCTTGCACACTGACTGATGGGTGAGAAAGAGAAAGTTGACACTATTTAAGCATCATTATCAACATTTATTTTTTTTTGCTAAACATTAAACAGATCAGTGCTAAATGGTGAGAGTAGCTGGACTTTCATTTGTAGGAGAAGGAGGTTTTAGGTTGATTTATACTTGATTCACAACACAATTAACAGCCACTTGTTAAAACGAGGGATATAAGGAAGACAAAATGAAGAGGAACAGTTTACATGCAATGGGAAATCCATGCATATTATTAATGTGATATTATAAGCCCATATTTCAGTTATATATACTATAGAAAATACATTTTTGTATTACCTCGGATAATCAGATCTGTTTACCTTTTACACCTTCAAGCAGACAAAACAAAATGAGAAACAGTCTGATCTTGGTCCTGGCCTGTAGGAGCATCACACTGACACAAATCCGAAGAGCTCAGAGATGCTGTGACATCCATGAGATTGATGGGTAAAATGAAACCATCCTGTAATAAAAAGAAAACTCTGAGAACAAAAAGCAGGATTTTAAAATTTCCCGTCAATGCAGAAACATTGATCCCTCTGGACGTCAACCAAACTACGAGCATAAAGCACAAAAAAGACAATGTCATGAAGGAATTAAGCAGTGAAAGGTTCTACGTGAATGCCTGCTTTATGGGAGCTGGTCATCTGGAGAACGGACAGGACTCTACAGGATTATGAAGCAGAGCAAGTATACTTTTCAGGACTGTAAAATTCAGCTCTGGAATCAATCTGGGATGATTGTGAGTCACCCCATGCTATTTTACTGTCTCCCTGTTTCTGTTGTTTTATCAGTGCAGGAATGATACATTTTTGTGCTATACCTGCTCACAAGCACTTTAGCAGAAACACTGTAATATTATATCTGTAATAAACCGTAGACAGAGTGAAACTAGGGGTGCATCCTCGAGCCCTCGTCCCAGCCTGAAAGACACTGATTATGTTTCTAACAGAAATAGCAGTGCTCATAGCATAGTATTTACTTATCAACACAAGGTATATTGACATATCCAGAACTCAACATAAACTGACATGCCATAGTGTTTTGATGTACATGATTAAACAAGTACATTACAATAGAAATGATGTGAAGCCAAAATCTAAATACCACAGAAACTGATTGCTGAAGCAGACTTTTCTCATGGCTGTAGGGATTTTTTTTTTAATTCTCGCTTAATATGTTTCTCTTCCTACTTCTCTCATAGGTACACACACGCATACACACACATCACACACAGATGTCTCATTGTTCCTCCTAGGCACGCTTGGTGTGCTTAATTAAAGTCAAACTGCGGGAATGTCCCTACAGTGCTCAGTGCAGTGTGGCTCAGTTCAGCATGAGTCTCTGAGATCCCGCTTCTCTGTCTACCTCCTCCAGCGTCTGGACTCTGTCTTTTATCAACTTGTTCAGGAAATCGAAGCTGCCCCTTCAGCACTTATTCTTCTATAGCGTGCTTCCTGCCTGTGCACAGATGCAGCATGTTCATAAATATACACAGCTTTTTTTTCACTTTCGGCAATTCAAATTCATAAAAAATAAAAAGAGACTCTTGGCAATTCTAGTAATAAAAACTGCGATTTACAAGACTTTCTATGCAAATTAATTTACATTATTTCATAACTTGATGAGAGCAGGATAGTTTTAGTTAATGTATATAATAAAGGTAGACCATGTGCTGCTTATTTAATCTGCACTGGGCTAAGCGTCAGCATATTACCTATGCTGTTTTCCACCCAGGCTTACTTTAAGATGTAAAAGGCATGTTTAAAGATTTGTAATATAAATTTTATATTATTATTAGGGAGTTGATGTGAACTTGATGTTTACTACAATAAATATGCACACAGAAAAAGGTGGGTGTGTTTGCTATGGAAGCAATTTTTTGCTATGGTTTCGATCCACTTGTAACCTTAGTTGTGAAGTGCAAATCTTCACAATGTTATTCTCATCACTTTTATCCTATGATAAAATGTTTTGAAAATGATGGTATGACTCTCTGTCCATATGGTACAAGGTATATGATGCATCCAAAATGAAGACCTGTGAATTTGGAGCTGATGTTAGACTTGATTATATAGTGTTCACCCTTGCAGGACAGCTTCAGACACTGGTAGAACTTATGCCAATCTTAATCTTGGTTTTAGCTTTAATTTGTCAACAGTCTGTATATACCTCTGCATCTTGTGTGCATCAGTTTCTTCATTCAGCAATAGTCCATTTCTCATAACTGTGTAGAATACTCTTTATCTGAACTCTGGCTCTGCTTAACAATGTGACCTGTTACCCAGCAGCTGTTTAGTGCCCCATAGCTGCTGCTACTGCAACACTTATTAGACTGGACATTAACAAGACCAAGTACCAGGCAAATGCCATGTAACATGGACAAGCAAGGTGTCGAAATCATTAACTTTAACGAGGAGTGGCAATAATAATCTCATTGGACCACTACGTCATAGGTGCTGCTCTCCTCTGTCTACACACAGGACTGCAGGGAGAGAAATAAAACTCTCAAAAACCATGAAGATAAAACAGCTTGGACTCATTTCATATTAGTATTAGTTTAAGCTCCATTACCAGGACCTGCTGTGTTGAGCAAGGAATCTTTAACTCCTCAATCCGACGACCATTGGAATTTTAATTGTCTGAGACAAAAGAGGTTTTAATTTTTCCGCAGCCCATCTATCTTTCTACCTCGTCTTTCCCTTGCGTGCCCCTTCCCCTCACTTCCACGGAACAATAAAATCGTCTAGGTTTAAGTTATGGTGAGTGTTTGAAGTGCTGGAGTCGCTGTAAATTTGGCAGGCACCTTTGGGAACTGCTCACAGTGGAGGCTGCTACACCACTATTTCATAGCCAATGTGATTTGTGACTCTCTGCGTCCCTCTCACTACGTCCCAATAAATCAAAACTCACTGTGCTGTCATTAGGGGCCGGGGGGCCCTGCCAAGAGTGCCCAAGGGCCACTTCTCACGGACTAACGCTTCCAGCCGTTTCACCGGTCGTCACATTTCACTGGCCTGAACCCACCCAAATGGACTGACCTCAGCTATCAAACACAGGTTTTAACTCTCTTTTCCCCCAAGCACAGTGCTGGCTTTCCCCATACTACCTTTGCCCACAGACTCATCCAGGCTCAATTTTCCTCAGCCTTCTCTGGTCAGAACTTCTTATTCTACACACTCATAAAATGTTTATCTGTATTAAGTTATAAAAGGCTTTTGCACCATTTCAAAGGTCTGAAAGAAAAGAAAATGTCAGTGGGAAAATAAAACTGATTTATGGGTTCCAGCTTTAAAAAGTGCAGCAACAAGTATCTGATAAAATAAAAAATGCTGTGAGGAAAGCAAAAGAGGATGAGAGAAGGAAAAGTGCTGAGGAGGTCCATGCATAATTTTTATCCTTCTTTCAGCAGGCTTGAGGCTTCTTGCTGTAGACACCTGTGCACGTCTTATGTTTCAGTGCGTGTCTGAAAAACAAGCACTTGGCTCCGATCTCTTAATCCGCGTGGCTCCATGAAACATGGTCACATGATACGGGTAGTCCAATGATGATGGTGGGCCTCGGTGGTGGGTGTGTGTGGGGAGGGGAATGCAGGCTTAATCTTTTCTAATTCAAATCAAGGAGGTCCCCAATGGAGCACGGGGATGATACCCTATCCGCTGCAATCAGGCCGACCTCCACTTCGGCCGCGCTCTAAATGATTAATGGAGCTGCCTTCCCACCTGTTACCATGGCAACGGGTAACCTGATAGCCCACAGGAATTTGTCTGCCCTCCCAAGTGTGCGCCAAGGGAGAAGGACGAGAAGGAGGGAGAAAGAATGAGAAAGAGCGAAAGAGGAGCAAGGGGAGAGGGAGGAAGTGTAGGGTATACTCTCTATGAAATAGCTGAAGAGTGAGATGAGTTAGAGTAAGTTCCATATTTTAACACAACAGATTTTAAACAGGAGGAATGTGAGAAATGTCAGCAGGAAAGACAGGGCAGGTGTATATAGGAATATTACTGATGGGTAGAATTAGGTAAAATTAGCACCTATAACTCCACCCCCTCAACCCCCCCCACAACAAAAAAAATAATAAGATGACATACCTCTTTACTGTATTCTGTTCTGAAAAGTTGTTGTCAATTGCTATTGACTTTCTAAAGCACCTTGCTAAAATTACTACCCCTCTTTATTTTTGTTTGGGTATGCTCACATCCCCAGCTGACAAAGTGGCAGCAGACTAATCTTGTTGGATCTTTCTGGTTTCAAATAGCAGACAAGCATTCTGACACAAAGATGCTGATGAGGGAATCCATGTTAATGAGGTGCGACCTCTTATGCTTAAGTATCCCAGGCTGGTTAAGAGGCTACATGGGGAAAAAGATATTGATAGATACTCAGGAGCTTCATTGATCTAGCCATCATGTTCACTTGGAGAGTCCTTGTAAAAGTGTACGTGCTACCTTTAAGACCATGGTGAGGATTCAGTGTTATAAAAGATGTGTGCCTTGTATTACCCATAATCTGGGCTTCAAAAGAGCTGCTTTTCATTTAACCTTATTACTGCTCCTTCTGCCAAGATAATTTGTTGGTAATATGAGAAGTAAGCACACAAAGCCTAGCTAATGCAGATGGTGGTGAAATGCAACATTGGGCAATTATTTACCTAGGGAAAGGATCATGTAGGACTTAACAATTTTCAAAAGAGTATTTGTCTTCTGTTTTAAACATCTAGTTTTCTCTTTAGATTATTGTCTTTTTTTAAAACCACATCATTCAGTCTTTCAGGGCTATCAGGGTTGCCAACTGTCACGTTTTTATGGTTTGGGGCCCTGCCTCATTCTTTCATGCCAAATAATGAACACTCCAATAAAAACCTTTTGATGATACAAATTATCTGAGGTTATAAGAACAAAATACCTTTTAGCAGTGTGAACTCAGTTGGTTTATAAAAGGCAACATGATAGAATATCAACATCTTTGACTAATGTTAATTTGAGGGCAGTTATTGTAATTAGTAAGCTAAATAACCAATATTCTTTCTCGCTAGCTGTTTATGGTACAGCTATGTTATGTCTAGAAGGACATGCTTATGTTTATATTGGTTAATTAGGCTAGATTTTAAAGTGTAAGTCCATTAAATGTGATAATTCTAATGCAGCCTTTGTAAACCCTCTGAGGCATTTTTGAAAATTGGCAACCCTTAGAGCTCTGTGCATGTGTGCATGTGTGTGTATGTGTGTGTGATTGTTGAGCAGTATCTGGTATCAGGGTCGTTGTGGTGGTTAAAGGTGGAATCAGCTGGTTAGTTTTCACAGGAAACCGCATAGACAGAAAATGCTACATGCTGCCCTGTATTGAAATACCATCTCTCTGTGTGTATGTGTGTATTAGAATACCATGTGTCTGGTTGTTCACGCTATTACCTAAGGTAACTGTATACACAAAGTAGCTTCTCCCACAACATCTTGTCAGTCATTAATACAGCCACAGCTTTGGCATTTGTCTTGCCAAGACGGCTGCACAAATGAGGGAACCAGACAAAAAAGCATTTGTAACCACAAACACTGTGTGAGATGCTCTTACTTTGTGAACACCATCTAAGACAGTACAGAGTTGCACAACACACTGCTTGTGCCATGTGATGTGCCATATTAAAAATACAAAAATAGTCATTGGGAGACTATTTTCTAGTAAATTGGCTTAGGAATTATGTGTACATAAGCATATATGAGTGTGTGAGCTTCTTATATCCAGTATGTGCATGAACTTCGCTGACTGAGTGTTGCACTGGGGGTATCAATGACAAGCACATAGAGCAGATCTACATCAATCCTCTGCAGCTTTGGGGCCCTCTTTGGGGCATCTTGGTGGCCCTCAGTGTTCAGTTTCCTTGCTTCCTCTCCATTCTCACACACAATACACAAACCTACTGAGACTCACAGACACTTCAGTCTGTTTCTGCTCGCTCCTTTTCCACAGTCCACATTCACTGCACTCTCGAACTAGATCTCGTTTTCTTAGGACTTTTTATTTACCATGCTAGCCATACAATATATATCGTCCATGTTTACTTTCTGTCAACATCTTTTTTTCCCTTAACAAATCATTGCTGTTGAAACAATCAGGTAGAGTTAGAGAGCTGTTAAATTCTCATTTAGGAGACAGGAGCAAGACTAATCACCCGGCCTGCCTTTTACTATTCAGGTCTTATTTCACACGTTTAAACATTCCCTAACCTTACAACATACTGTTTATTTCCACTGTAAGTAGACATATTGAAGATAATCATTGTAAAATTAGGAAACTATGTGATTGAGTATAGAAATTGTAGCCATGTCATCCACTTAGGTTCAGCAGAGAACTGTGTCCATTCTGAGACAAACTACTTCGACATAGCCATTTAAGCACAACTACTGTGTAAATGAGCAGACTAATCTAGAAACTATTAATATAATTTGGCAGATTGTTTTGAGGTCTGAATAGCACTGCACAGCGCAAGCTCATAATGTGAACTTAAGTCAGAGTTCATGTTGACTGTGTATCTTATCCAGATCTGTAAACCATCAAGAATTAAATAGTTGTTTGAATAATAATCATGTTACACAACAGGGTTTAAAAAGCACAACGAACACTCCATCTCAGTCAACAGCTGCATTTTAAAGAAAGAATTATCAAAGGGCAAAGCGTTTTCCGGGCCTGATGTTAAGGCCGGACAGTAGAGACTGAAGGGGCTAGTCTAATCGCATTTCATGATTAATGAGTGGAGGAAATGGGGTCATGTTGTATTAAGAAAATGTGTGTTTAAACCCAAAACCGGCACAGAGCAGCAGACTAATGCATCTGTTATCGACTGGACACCTGAGAGCAAGAGGCTGTTAGAGTGCTCCCAAAGGCCTATATGGCCATCCATCCTCACCAAGCGCTCCCTTTTTTCTTTACCTTGACTGTCCCTCTACCCCGTTTATTCCTTTATTTTCTTCATACATCTCTTTTTTCTTCATGTTTTCGAACATAGATTTGTCATTGTTCTATTTTATTTTAAAATCACTCATTTATTTTATTGACTCATTCTCTATTCTACTGTTTCCTGTATGTTCTTTCCATCCCTCACCTTCCCCATCTCATTCTCACACTTGATTTTTTTTTCTTCGATTAACCAATAGGCTGTGTGTGTGTGTGTGTGTGTGTGTGTGCATGTGTGTGTGTGCACTAAGTCAGTTTCTGGCAAATCCATAACTCAATCCACCTTGAATCCAATTACGGAAGAGGAACCTGATCCGGACGGGTTGTTGGGGATACAGAACCAAGGTCTCAGAGCTTCACAAAGTTTCATCCTTGCTAGAACCTCCAGCACACATCCCTCCAGTGTCAACAGACTAGTAAGCTTTACAAATATACAGGTTAAGCAAGTTACATTCAGCTCCAGAAATATTGGCACCCTGAATGAATTGGAATGTGAATGAGTTATATCTTTCACACCAGTATATAAAGCAAAGCATTGTATATACTTTAAAATGTTCCCCTAAATACTGAAAATGTCTTACAAACCACTGGTTTCCAAATTCTAAGCATCTCCAGAGTTAATACATGCTGAAGCCTCCTCTGGAGAAAATAACACCACTGAGCCTCTTCCTGTAATGTCTAAAAAAGCTGGAAACACTTTCAGTGGATTACGAATACTCCTTTGTGCAGAGCATTTGAAGCTCCACTTGTGTATGTGGACAATTCATACCACATATTTTCAGTAGGATTTCAATTAATAGAAAGCATTGGCCAATAGAAATTAGATTGTTGTCCCCAAAACAAGTTGTGTTTTGAATGAGAGTTTGGTGTTTGGAGTTGATGATCTTGTAGAAGGATCTATCAATGGCAAAGTCTGCTCCTGCTGGCTGAGGAAACCAGTGTCCTGGTACAGAATTCATGATGCCATTAATCTTCAAGTCCCTGAAACACCAGCCACAAAAAAAACCCCAACGCATCAATGATCTATCACTATATTTTAGAGTGAATATGGGGCATGACCAAAAAGTTGATCTCATAAACTGTGGTCTCATTTAACCACCTGACACAATTCCCTTTGAAATTCCAAAGATATTTGTACGAGAAAATATGCACGAATAACAACACGACTTTATCAATTGTCATTGCTTGTAAAATTATGCAGAAAACTTTTGACTGTTTACTCAAAACGCCTCCAAAATCACTAGATGTGCTTGAAGTAAGACCTTCATACAAAAATACTGCCTTTAACTAGCAGATAGCTTGTGGTGACTAACAGGTCTACATGATTCATTGCATCTACAAGCCTTTACATCATGATTACATTATATATTTTGTATTACTTTAAACTGCTTTCATACATTTTTTGTTTTCGTTTCTTTTTAATAATTTTTGACAATTGCCTGTAACTTTTTCTGGAGTTACTGTATGCTATTCTATATTGTTGTGATTACTGTGATGTTTTTAAACATCATTCAGAAATTTCAGAAGAGTAAAGTTGTACCCTACCACTTTATTAAAACAATGAAAAGATTTAGGGAAATTGTTTTGCTCTTAAAATGATTAGACAAAACCATGAATGGAACAGCCAAGCGTCAGCGATTTTAAAACCACTTTCAAACGCTATAAACAATTTGATAATGGTGCATAATATCTGCTCATTGTATTCTGAAAAACAGGCTACTATGCTGAAGTATCAGTAGCTTTACTCTATATTTAAAAATGACTTGCAGATTTGAAGATATTGGCTTTCAGTGGCTTTTGGTGGCTTTTTCCAATGTGACTGTGTGGTACAAAACAAAATCAATTTTCCAAATATTTAATTCAGGTGTGTTTTTAGTTCGCTCAACTGGACCATCATATTCCTGCAGAAAGTTTAGATTAAAATGCTCAGTTATAAAACAAATATGGAAAATAGATGGCCATAAAAACAAACAATTATTCATCAAGATATGGTTCCCATTCTGAGATGTCCAAATAAATGGAATCATTTACACACATTTGCCAAAACCACAAAAGGGATGAAAAACATAAATCATGTGCAATCATACAATTAAAATCTGACATTCTTATTATATTACATCTTCCTTTATAATTGCATGACGGATACTCTAGATACATGAATAATGAATAGACATGGGTTTAATTCTGCCCTGTGTTGCACATCAGGAAACTTCTTATTTTACAATCAGGATATTTGCAATTTAGTAAATATGTATGAGGAAGACTCGGTTTACTTAAATGATAACTCAGGAAATTTAACAAGCTCAAAAGCTCTCTGATTACTCAAATAACTGTCAATATGCAATGAACTTTACACCAAAACATAAACCCGACCTTCAAAAAGAGGTGTAATCACAATGGTCTGTAAGCACTTTACCATGTACATAAAGACATCAAGGCTGAATATAAAGTTACATATACTAGTAGAACTCTGTCAGACTAGTGGGAATTCCCAGTGTTGGGCATTAGGTGCTATTATTTATACCAGAATACCTCAGCGATCATATATTTAAATGTATAGATAGTATATGAGAGAGAGAGAGAGAGAGAGAGAGAGAGAGAGAGAGAGCAGTTAGATGGTTCACAAATGACTCTCAGAGGCTCCATGACACCAGAGTATACAATATCACATTGATTTTCTCTGAGCCAACTTGCTTTTAGACAGATGATCCTGTTTTATTGAACTCTTTTCCTCATAAGAGCTCTATACATTAGCAGGCAGTCAGGATTAAAAATAAACTGTGAGTAAGGTCACCTTAGTCTCACCATGAGCAGAAACCAGTTTTGACTCATACAAACAAAAGCATTTTGCCATTTCTAACAAAGCTGTTTGTAAGCACTTCAACTTCCACTCAATGTTAGAAATGCAAATGAAGTCATTTTTATGTAGTCATATTGCTAACAGAGAATTTAACGATAAGCCATAAAGTATTTTTTTATGCAGAGAGCAACTAAATAGGTTAGTATCTATATTATGTCCACACCAAGTTTTGAGGTCAGACAAATCACAATCCACCCTGTATATTCTCATCCCACTATCATGACCAGGGTGAGAGGTCACTGAAAAGATTCATCACAACAGCTCCTGCAGGGAGACACACGAGAGAGTCCTCTCAGGATTATGGTGGGCCGAAGATGGCTTCCTCTGTTTATAGCTGCTAAAGCTCTCCATTACATTAAACTCCCTATTTCCAGAGATGTGTGAACTCACAGGCCATTCCATTCGAGTTACTCTGCTTTGGCCACTGCTCTTCAGACCCGCGCTCCCCCCGTGCCACTCCGAGTGCGCTGGCCCTGCTGGGTTACATTAGCCAGTGTTTGGACATCTGCTGGGGCTCGGCTCAATGAGTGGGCCTGTCATCATGGGCTTTAGGAAATCGAGAAATTGCACAAACAGTCAGCGGCGCAGTAATAAAAACAAGCTCCCGCTCACTGCATTAGGCCTACATTAAGCCAAACTGTCCGAGCTCAAATGATGCATTGATGCTGTTAAGGATATCTTTGGTCACAATTAGTGACATTTTAAATGCTTCCTGGACGGTCCTGAGCAACGTGACTTTTTCCGCTCCGTCTTGGCTTATTTTTTAGTTTAGTGTTGGGTGTTTAAATTATGGCTTGTGGTCTAATAAAGTGAAGTTTGTGTACATTTGGTGTAGAAGACGCTTAACTTTACAGCTCTTCATAGAAGTGTATAAAAGCAATGAGCGAGCTGAAGGAATAATAGAGAGAGATGGGCAGATCAGAGAGGCTCTCAGCGGGGCAGAGGTGGAAAGGGCCTCCGCTTATTTACTTTAAATGTTTTTGTCGACAATGAATCTAGTGAAAAGAGCCAGACTGATGTTTTGTCACATGTAAAATATGAGCTGCTTAAAGATATTGTCCTATAGCATAAACACTGAAATGACCCTCGGAGTAATAACCATCAGTCACATGCAGCGGATATGTTCTAATATGATCTTGCGCCAATATATCGAGTCTGGGCTTTTTTTTTTGTTCCACTCCGGCTTTAAAGGAAAAGCTGAATTAGCAAACAGGCTGAATAATGACCCTAGAGGGAGATATGAATGGTGGTGGAGAAACCTGAGAGCCGCCATGTTTACTGCTTACTCGGCCTTGCAGGCTCCTTTGGTTTTTCTTCACCAACACCGACCCCCACTGATCCCTCACAGTGAAAAGAGAAACGAATGTTTTGGCATGTTTGATTGATTTCTTGACTAAATTGTACAACCAAGCAGGCCATTTTTGGTAGTATGTGGGAAAAAAAATATATATTCTCATGTTAAAATTCATCTTCTGAAAAAAAATAATTGGAATAGGTTTAAAGAACAACTGGCTTACTTTGCTAAATGACTGAATTTTAAACACAAATACTCCTACTAATGTGCAGCACTGGGCAAAACTCACAGACCACCCTTTTTTTCCCCGCCAGAAGGCCATACATTGATAACTGTTACTTATTTGATGGCAAATAATAATGATGTAAAAATGTACAGTAAAGTAATTGTCTGTTCAATAGTACAAAACATTATTGTCAGATTTCACACCTTTTTAGTGCTGCAGATCTTTTCACAGTTTATAAACCATAAAAAGAAACAGAGAATCCACAGAATGATCTTCAACAGAAAAAAAGCAAGAAATCTGTAAATATTTTATTTGTTCCACTGAATGTTAATACTGATGTATACACAAATAGAGCAATGCCATTAAAATACTGTACATTTTCCCATCTTTATTAGTTCACCACCAAATAATTAACATTAAGCACTGCATGGTATTTTAATGAAAACAGACAGATGTTCTATGATTTTTTTACAGTACTGTAAGTGTAATGTTTTAATAAAACACAGCAACTTTAATGGTCCACAAACAAATATAAAAGTATTGGTGAAACAAGTATAAATCTTAAAATTAAAAAATGTCAAATAGATATGCATAGGGGTTTAAAAATGCTTATATCAGTGATATAAAAATGTGTCACTATAAGAATGGTAAGTATCACAGGAGATATAAACAAGAAGCCATTAATAATTGTTTGCAAATTTCATTTTTTTTAAATATTGATTCGTTTTTAATACAATTATTTCAAATACAATAATACGCTTGTGGCAACTTATGTCGGAAAAGCAAAGCAAATAATATATGCACCTGACTGAATAGAAGCATTGTGGCTTTATTAAATATTAAAATGTGTGGGTTACAAAATTCATTATCTGAATTTATTATGCTAGCATTTATCCAGTGTGTCCCCCAGGCTACTGAATAGTCAGAGGAAGCTACTGATGGGACGGTTATTTATTTAAAGCTAATCAAATCCCATACCAATATTTTTTTTTCTTTTTTTTCCTCACAGGCATACAAACAAACAGATAAATAGAGAGCTAGAGAGAGAGAGAGAGAGAGAGAGAGAGAGAGAGAGAGAGAGAGAGAGAGAGAGAGAGAGAGAGAGAGAGAGAGAGAGAGAGCAAATGCAGTAACAACAAGTTTTGATTATTTCATTTATTCCACACATTACATAGCTTGGTGAGATGATTTTCTTGGGTGAATACATTAATATGAAAGGCAGCTGAGGTGCAAAATAACTGACTTTTATGTGTAATACTGTAAAATAATTGACATGTTTCTCAAAAAATAATCAAATATATCTGAGAAACTTTCTGACGATTTTCTGCAACGTGCTTAGAGTACAAGCTCCATCTATCTAGCATTCAGTATATCTATTTGGAAAATAATACACTACTGTTCTGACTCATTGCAGTATGCCATAGATAAACATTTGTTCTTATAGGATTATACAAAAATACAAGTGCCGTGTATGAGCGGTGACCACAGTGGATCTGCCTCAAGGATGAATAAACTTTAAGTGTAACCAGGAAAAGTGCTAAAAACGAAGGCCATTGAACCCTCAATCTCTCTAAAATCTTTAATCTCTCTAGTGACTGTGCATGTCGGGTCTGAAGTGATGCATTCACATGCCTCATTTGCCCTCGTCAAAATATTTTTAGCCCTCAGCAGAACTGACAGCGGCTCTGTGCGGATATTCGAGACGAATCATTTGTCAGTGTCAGAGTGATGAAGGTGTAAGATTTGAGTGCAGGGACAGTCAGTGCAGCAAGCTTGGATTTCAAGAGGCTTGAGACATTTACTTTGAGGCTAGAAAGTAGGTTTGTTCATGATATGATTTAATCAGAATTGAAGTTTAAAAACAGTCGAGTGAGTCAGCTGTAAATTAATAAGATCATGCACATTATAATTAGGCTTTATGAAATATGAGGCTGTGGATTTAATAAAATTGAATAGAGTAGCCTGAAGGTATAGCATGAGCGGATGAAAATGTTCTCATGTTCACAAAGACATATAGGATGCCTGAAAATCATGTTCAATTTTAGAGCTACATTATTCATTTAAACATCTAATCATAAATTCTATGTGAGAATTTCCTAATAAGATTACATTTTAAACTAATGAAATTACACAATTGCTTATAGGGAAGTCACTCTACACTCTATACCTTTATACGTTTTAATAATAAAAATAACAACAACAACAACAACAACAATAATAATAATAATAATAATAATAGTTTATTTTCTGTGCACGTTAATTACATCAAGAAATATTGAATTCACTTAGAGGACACAATCTCCATAGTTCTGCAAAAACCTGATACTGGTGATAAATATTATGATATTTTGTAGGTTTAGAGCTATTTTTATTACCAATTCCCATCTTTCTTTCAGGGCATGGAAGGTCACTGGAGCTGCAGTGCCCCTGCACTAGGGAATATTTCTCTAAATCCTAGCCTATTAGCAGTTGAATACAGAAATTTTCCAAACTTTATCACTAAAGTTAGAAACCCTTTGATAAATTAGAGAGTGTGAGCGACACATATTTATCAGCAGGTAAGCAAAGTGCAACACTACAGCACACCTCATTGAAGGCACCGGTGTCCTGCTGTAGAATTACTATATTATTCGTATAAAACTGTATGAGGCATGATACAGTTAAAGAGAAAATCCTGTCTCTGACTTTTCAAGTGGGAACATACTAGGCTCACACAAGCAATTTATAAAAACAGATCTTTTTTTTTTTTTTTATCTTTCCATCCAGCATTCTTCTGACAGACAGGAACAGGAACAGTCCATGTGCAGCTCCTGCAAGCACTGAATTTATGGTCATGCTTAATATCTAAAGAACGAGACTCGGGGAAATGTGTTGCATCTTACACTACCATACAATAGTGAATATTATGTTTTTACTACCAAAAATGCAAAATGTGTTATTATGCAAATTATATTTGAATACAATTTTAAATACGTTTTTAAGCTTCTCAACATCTCAACACCTGTTTCTCACAGATGCTTTTTCACAAAGGCTTAGTAAAGTGAAGCTTGTGTGTTAATTGAATAACTGTTATCAAAAAATATCAAAAAAGTTATCATATTAGAGCAAATCTACATGATGTCAATAAACATGCTGTGCATGCCTTAGCAAATTCATTCAAGAGCAAAATATTACACAAAATATAAGAATACCTGTATTTTTATTTGTGTTTTGTATTGTACTCACATTATGTTCTATGCTAATACACACAATTGCAACTAAGAAATGCCAAATTCACTGTAGATCTCTATAGTTAAATATATTCTTATTGTGAATGGTTGTATTTTATTCACTACCAGTCAGACATCTGAGCAGACCTGGACATTTCTAAGGTTTTATGATAAAATCAAGACAACGACCTGGTGAAACAGCACATACGGTGTTATGAAAAGTGATAAAGAAATCAAAACTACAATTTTAAATTCCTGATGAAACCTCAAACACTGAATTCTAAATATAAACTATTAAATTTATAGTAAGAGTTTAGGTAAAATTTACTGCTTTAATAGAAGAAACTACTTTTTAACACACTAGTGTTAATTTATATTTTTACTTCCCAGAAACAGATTTCAACTGTAAGCCATTAGAAAAATATCTTTAAAAATATATTTATCCAGTCTAGTGCGTCCAAACTTTTGGCTGCTAGTGTTTCATTTTGTGAAATGTATTGCAGCTAAACTACTGCATAATAACTTTTGTTATCTCACAGAGGTCAAGTGCCAGACAGCTCTAACTATGATTGGTTCAAGTTAAAAACTCTTAGGGTTTACTCACTTGTTCACATTCACTGTGCTGTAGATTGAGAAGCAAATAGTTTTCAATTAAATTGCTGAAGAGGTTAAACATAAGTTCTGCATTTTAAGATGACTATTTGATCTAAACCACTAGGTACATATTTTACTATTAATCCAGTTTCCAACATTGCTAAAATATATTTTATACAGAAGTCTTTAGATAAAGCTATCACTTCGATCTACACCTCTAATATATGCACTTACCACCAGTAGTGAAGAATAAAGAAAGTAAGACACTTCCATATATGACTATGGCATGCAATTCACTACCTAAGTACAACAACCAAACATGGAGCGAGAATGCATAGGTTTCCTCAGTTGAAGCTACAAGACCCTACAAGACGAGAGACTATCTGTAAGCACAGCGATCAGGTCCAGATGGAGAGGGTCACGACCCTCACAGGGCCAGGCTAGCTGATCTACTGTCACTCACAGCTACAATGTGTGTGTGCCTGTGTGTGTGGTGCTGCGGGTGTGTGTGTGAGAGACAGAGAGTGAGAGAGAGAAAGAGAGAGAGAGAAGAAAGCATGAGGTTGTTATGCTTAAAACGTGTGTTGGAGCACAGAGTCCAAGATATGACTGACAATTTCCTGACATCTGTTGTAATGGTGGATCTGACGGCTAAAATTCCTGTAATAGATAAAAGTGTGTCTTTGGCCCAAAGAGCATGCAATCTGAGCAAAGCTATGCATGGAGAATATGGACTGAATGCATGTATGAAACATGATACATATATTACTGGGCATAAATTATGGCAAGTATAGGACAGTTAAGGTTTTTTAGCATATGCTGGGAAATTACTTTAACGCAAACAATGGTATGACAGAAGTATTAGGTCGACGGGCATCAGTGCAAAAATGCTATCGAACTATCCACTTGTTCAACTAAAAATATTTGACTTTAACTCTTGACATTAATACTAAATAGACTATTTACAAATTACTTTATTAACTTTGCCACAAAACATAATGGATAAGTAAAACTCATGGCTCTATCCATGCCTTTAGCTACACAGAGATGCAGTGAGTAAAACACTAACACAAATACTTACCATGGCCTCTTGAAAAGGAAAAGAAATAGAAGACTTTGAAGAAGTGTATATCGATTCTCTTGTTTTCTCCTTCCTCTCATCATCTCCGACCGGGCCATCGGGTTTCTCTCACAGCCCCACAGCTGAGAGAAGAGCGCTTGATCAATGGCAGGAAACTAAGGGATCAGATGGTAATATATTAGAATGAAATCTGCACTCAGGCACTCATATGTACACAAACACACAAATATGCTCTCCAACTAACACACACACACACACACACACACAGACTGATAGATTAGAACGATAGTTCAGTGTCCACACTCAACAAGGCCAACATGACCACAGGAACGGTAAGCCATCTCCACTCTCACACACAGAAAAGAGAGATAACCTTCATCTGTGCTTAACACGACCACTGAGACCACAAAAGGTGGATTCACTGTCAGTCTCCCTCCATCACTCTTCGCCTCATTCTTATGAACACACACACTTACACATACATATAGAGCATTACAAATTATTAAACCATTTGGCATATTAATTTTGTTCATATGTGAGTTTTTGTACATCCACACAAATTTCTCCCTCCAGACATAACATGGGTAATGCAGTGTTTGTGTGTATGTGGGTGTGTATACTTTCACAGACTCTGGAGAGTGTGTTTGAAATGATGATCTGACTTATTAGTAACCCAACACCAGCTGTATGGTAATTAAAAAACACATTACTTTATTCTCCACAGAGAGCTCTCTCTCTCTCAGACCCACTGCGAGGTGAATATAATTAAGTACGCTGCTGCTTCACTGATTACGTGCTGAATAATTGAACTATGATTTAGTGCTTATTTAATGATGCATATTTTATTAAAACAAATTTGCATGTAAATTCATTTACAGCCTATTTATGTTATTATTTGTGTGATATTGTGCAGTTGGTTGTTTGTCTTTGGTTCATGTTTACCAACAAAATCTATTGTCTAAAATTTATTGTTAAATGCAGTATTTGTATTTATATGAATAAAAACAAAACAGAACAATGCTTTCTTTTCTTTTTTTTTCTGTTTTCTTATATTAAGAAAAATGATCTCGCAGACATAAGATTAGAAAGTGAAAGGGCTGAATGGTATAACAACAATAACAATAAATATAGGAAGAATTAGAATAACAATTAGAATAACAAGAAGAAGAAGAAGAAGAAGAAGAGGAAGAAGAAGAAGAAGAAAACAGTAATAGCAGTCCTCCATGTAATTTAACCTGCATGTTCATTGATGCTGATTATATTATTATTATTATTATTATTATTATTATTATTATTATTATTATTATTATTATGATGAAACTGTTGCTCTGTGTAATATCTAAGTATGTTTTTTATGCTTTATTTTATTTTGTATTACTTAGATTTTTCTAACCAATACTTTAGTCGTCATTAACCCGTCGTGTTCATGGATCCTGATTAGTTTCAGATGAGCAATACTTTTCTGTGTGCCATAATAAACGTGTGTTCCTCCTGCCGCCGCTTCCTCCTGCCGCTATTGTTTGCGATTGTATATTAATACTAAAACCCGCTTATTGATGCACGTGTCCTTCGTCCCGACTTATTAATAATGCAATATAACAACAGTTATTCTAAACTGACAGAGTGATTGGAGCTCCTGAGTGTAATGAGTGTGTTCAGCGCCGAGCACTGCTACTGTTCACACAGCGGTACACACACACACACACACACACGCACGCACACCAGCTCAGTTTTAACCCCGATAACAAGGCAGCACTCTGATAACCTCAATACGACATTTCTACAGACTATTTCTAAACTTAACCAGTCTTAAAACACATTTAAACAGCCGGGTGTCCTTTTAAAAATAAAGACAAAGAAGCACAAAAACAAAACTTTAAGAGGTGTTTAAGAGATCTTCATTTCCCTACAGGGTTTTACCTGGAAACTTCACTGATAGTGTAACACTCAGATGGTCCACAGAAGATCTTGATTTTTCTCTCTTCTCCTGTCCTGAATTCTAAACTACATAAACCGACAGGCTTCAATCCAGCATGTGTGTTCAGGTTCTTTAATAAATCCAGTCCTTACCATCACTAGGTTAGGTTATAACCGCAGATAACTTCAGATTCTAGCAACACTAGATCTCTATAGCGTATTAGAAAATGTTATTATATTTTGCAGAAATACACAGCTATTTCTCGCTATATATTATATTATATATTATAAGCTAAAATGAATCTGGGTACGATTTCCCTAGAGAACTGTAAACTTAGTATCAAATCGATTTAAAAAACGATTATTTTGGTATGAGATTTAATATAAAATTTCTTTTATGTACCGTTTAATAAAATATTTATTGATCATGCACACTTTATTATTATATTATTATTTATTTATTGTCTGTTTTCACAGACATGGTCTAATTTTGAGGCAATATTTATAATAATAATAATAATAATAATAATAATAAATGTCGCTATTATTTTTATTCTGTTGTTATTATTATAGGGAAACATTTCACAATAACTAGATCTATAGTGGCGCCTCAGAAATAAATGCTCTTAGTTATTGATCAGAAGGTTGTATGGTCAAGGCCCTTGATCCTCTCTGCTGTAGCCCCATCTTCCTAACAAGCTGGGATATGCAAAGAGAACAATTTCGGTGAATGCTGTGCTATAATGTAGGTTATATGTAACAAAAAAAGTCTCTCTCATTCTCCAAAGCCTGATGTTTTGTCGGAGTGTCAGAAACACAATATTACGTCTAATGTAACATACAAATGTTAGTCCAGTTCTGTCTGTGCGCGTGTTAATAATATAGTAGGAATCCCGGCGCACTTTAATGGTTTGTTTGACATTTCAGAGGTACCACATGGCCGGGGTCCTTAATTACAACCGGCGTCGTATTTTGTGGCAATCAGGGTTTCCCTGTCTCTTAAGTCCTGGTTTAAGATCAGCTGAACTCCGATTTCCTTACACACTACAGGCAATCATTTAGCCATATCCACCATCAGGTTTGTTTTGGGCGGCTGAACAAGACCTCTCAGCTTCTAGGGTGAATATTCCCTGATATTATCCGGTCAATTACTCCTTACACTGGCATCATTTCTTGGGGGATCACTGACTTTGCTGTGAAGAGACGCTTCCTGTGGTGTGCGACATAACTGCATCCTGACCATCACATAATATTTATTTTATCTAACAATATAAAGGGACTTTTTTTGTTCACACTTAACCATCTCTACATAAGGGCCTATTACTCGTTTCAGTAAGTTTAAATTCAACATAGATGATTTTCCCTTTTAGCTTTCAAAAAAATTGGCTAAATATAACTATTTAACTATCTAACTAACTAACTAACTAACTAACTAAAGTTGTCGCAGGCGTACTGTTAGGAGATAATAAGGTTGACAGAATATGGTTTAGACATTCAGATTCATTGGCATCAATTTTACTTTTAAAATTACTTTTCCATACTAACTGCAAAATAGTTGATTCCGCTCACAGGCTCATTTGTATAAACTTTGTATTTGATGCACCAAAGGAAAATGCTATCTATAGGCAGATATGTTATGTCAGATTAACTCTATTGTAGTTAACCTTAGTATGTTGAAATAATTCTACACGTAAAACTAAATCCATCAATTATATTTAAGGATTTAATCTATTTATTTATTTTTGTTTTACCAGAGACTGTAACTAAAATGTGTAGTGAGCTCGAATGTCAAATTACTCTCTCCAAATATAAAAAAAGTGAAATAAAAACAACTCTAAAGCCAACACAGGTTGGCGTAAATTAGATGTGAAACACGCCGTGCACCACACATGTTCTTTGGATTTATGATGATGATGACGATAATGATCATGATGATGATGACGATAATGATTGGTTAATTGCAGCAGACTGTGCCTGGTAAAGGTGGCTGGTTTTCTGTAAGGCCACTGCTTCACAGGTTGAAGTGAGAGCATGCGGGTGCAGGAGAAAGAGAGGCGTGTAATGTATTTAACTACGGCAAAGTAGTGTTTTGAGAATTGGTAATTGCTCACATCCTTCTCTGGCCACGGGGACAATGTCCAGATCCCGGCGTGCACACGTGTAGAGTTCGTACAGAAACAAGGAGCCGGTTTCAGCGTGCACAGTTTGCACAGTTTGCCTTCGGAGCTGGACCTCTTTGTCTTACTGATAAGGAAAACGGTAGCTCAGATT
The DNA here is from genome assembly GCF_030014155.1 of Tachysurus vachellii. NCBI lineage: Eukaryota > Metazoa > Chordata > Actinopteri > Siluriformes > Bagridae > Tachysurus > Tachysurus vachellii. The sequence goes on along the minus strand of NC_083465.1, from coordinate 10,598,979 downwards.
AAACGTGTTAAGAGCACTTCGCCGACACGTGCACACAGCAAAAGAAGTGCAGTTCAATGAATACCTCTAGTGTTTATAACACTAGTGAAGACATTGTAAGAGTTAAATTAAACTAAAATGTTTCCCTGCATGGTGGTTTTGCTGAAAGCCTGTACAAATGATCATTTGATCTACTTCTTAATTTTCAGAAGTTTAATATTAAATTGTGCTGATAATGTTTTGAAGGCCGCCATGTCCAAAACCGCATGCTAAATAGTTTCTTTGTATAATATTTTGACCTAATCTACTAATTCTGTACTGTAATATGCGGTTGCCTGAATATCCAGCATGCCAAGAGCAATCTGGCCACCTAACTGTTTTGAATTTGCTGCCGTGCGACAGTCAAATTGTCGTAATGACAAAGTAAACAGATACTTCCCCTCTATCAGAGTGAGGCTAAAAACTACAGGCACAAACCTTCACTGTTAATAGCTGTTTTCCTACTAACCTTCATTTGAAAACATGAACATAATTCTTTAAAAGTACCACTTTAATTTTGTAATTCGGTCTGAAAGGGGCTTAAGGTGTTTGAGTAAATAGTAATTTAGATCTCACTGTGGACTTGGCTTGAGTGTACATTCTGCCAAGTTACACTGGATACAGCCTGAAATCTAAATATCAGTCGCATTACTATGCTTTTGATGGTTAGGATCATGTAGAAGTTAATTAGCCTATGAAATCTAGGAAGTAAAGCAAGAGAGTACATGCAAAAATCAATTAACCATAGCAGCAGTAAAAGCTGTGATAAACCAATAAATAAATAAACAGACAATAATTAAAATGGCACTTGTATGTACCATAATCACTAGTTACCCTTAAGTGATTTACTACAATGACCAACCACACTGTATCACAATAGAATCTTATTAAGTGTCTTTTTTTGTTTAGGGTGCAATATTTCTCTACAAGGTGCTACATGCTTATGAGATAAAACAATAAATAGTATACAGTGTTATACAGTACATACAAACACTTTGATAACACTGAGAACTAGTTCATTCCTATGTGTGTATAAACTAAGATATTCCGCCCTCCCTCTCTATAAACACACATTCACACAAACCAACAGGCCAGTAACACATGTGCACTTTGTTAATTTTCAGCCATTAATACATAATAAACATAAATTTATATGTAAATCTATCATGACATTTCTTACTGCTGACAAAATCCCTACAATGGATATTTACACTACCATTTACAATGCCACCTTTAATCACTGCACAGGGACACATTTTATATATAGCTTTGGTCTAATTTGACTTTATATGTAAACAGACAATAAAAATATATGCCAAGATCATAATGAGGTACGAATATAAAATAAAAATGTTCTGCATGACGGGGATCAGGAGCAGAAACCTGACCTGGGCAAATGTTAAGGGAACAATGTCATACTGGGTTAATGGGTGCCATATGAAGTCTGCTGCACTGCAGTACCCAGTTTAGACCCATAGAGCTGTCGGATTAAACAGAAGCTCTGTGAGACCTACAGGTGCTGCACAGTTGCGCAGTAAGACATAGTAACTTCCCAGACTCACCTCTCAAGTGTGCCCTGGCTGTGCTTGTGTATTTATGAGATAATTAAAGCAAGGATTCCTCCATGCTTTTTAATGAGCTGGAATTCCATCAGCATATCACCCCCATCATGCGATATTTTTTTTGGGAACATACATAATCGTTTCCAATTGGTATCACAAATTGTATTAAATATTTCTCTTGAAAGTCATAATTCTAAGTCTATCTCTGTCATCATCTCTCATCTTTATTTTGATCCCCATCCCAGCAAGGCTGGTACATACAGTATAGAGCCTGGAGGCGTAACCGTACCCTTCCCATCAAACTGTAAAGTAAGCAAGCGAAAGCATTTCTCTGGGTATTAACAGGGAATAAAAACACTGCTGCGTGATAAGGAGCTGGAGTAAGACTTTGAAACACATTTTAATGACATCCATAAAAGGAGCACAGGGTGAAGGGCACGGTGTCTATAAAGGACTAATGGGGAATCAATTAAGATGGTCAGGCAGCAGTGAACGATTTTAACAGTACATGAGTTTTGCTATTAGAAATTTAAAAAGTTTGCTAAGACTGAAAATTTAGTGTTGAACAACTCATGATGCAAAACAAACAAACAAACAAACAAAAAGTCAAATTCTTATGTTTTTTTTTACCATAGGTTGTTTTGCACAATGGTAGATTCTATATAACAGACGGTACAGGTCAGTACAAGTTGCTAGCTAGCATAATGACAAATTTTTGTAAACTTCAGACTGAATACTCTTGCCTACCATATTACAGAATATTAAAATGAAAGGAAGCAAGTACAGAATCTGGCTCTGTTTAACATGCTATGGCCACAGTTGTTGAAAAAAAATATTGTGGCTCAATGCAATTTCTGAGTGCACATCATTCAAGGCTGCAAAAAATATGCAATTAAATTTAGCACATATTTAAAATATGACATTTGTGCACTAAAGACTTGAGGTTAATGATGTGTTAACTAACTAATGCTGAAAGTGCATTAATCACAAATCTTTAAAAAGCAATCCTCCCCATTTTAATATATTATTTTGTGTATTTCCACATAGAAACTGCTGCTTGATGAGCTTTTGCATTTTGCATTTCTATATACAGAACACATCACTCTGAATACTTTCAGGCAATCTAAAGAAAATACCATGTAGTAAAATTTTTAAATTTTACATGCCTTAAGAAATTAGAGGACAATTAGTAATATTTTAATTCACAACAGTTAGTGCTTAAGGTTTTTAACCTTCTATGGGATATATGTTGATATTTTTTACTCCTTTATCTAGAATTACCTGTGTGAACTGTATAAATTATACGTGTACAATAAATATACAATTGCAAAAATTTTTATATTAATTAAGAGCAAATCTAACCTAATCAATCACGTCTTTTCCTGCATAGAAAACACCATTTGTGATTTTTGCGGAGTCCTAATATGATTTTATTCATTCATACAGCTCAATAATTCATTTTTTCCTCCAGGACGAAAAATTGCATTGCAAGTTGAATTGTGCTCTAATATACAGCAGGGCCATCAAAAACAAATTCTGCTGGGGGAAAAAAAATAAATTTTTAAACTCACCCTGCACTGAATGTTTACGTTTAGAGTTTATGTTGTGGACATTTCAGATGTCATCTAATCTACCTTGCTCCAGGGGTAAAAATAAGTTCCATTCGTTAACTTCTGGAGAGATTGATGCCGACCTTGGGATACGCAAGAGAGCGAAATTGAGACGTGAGCAAAATCTGGGTGGGTGGCAGTGTGACACTGCGGTTTTTTGTCCATTTTACAATGACTTAAAATTAGAGACAAGGTTTGGCAGTGAAATTGCATGTCATGGCTTAATCAGTGGTCCAGCCCACCCGTTGTGGATCAAACAAAATGGGTTTGGGGGAAAGTAGGCCGAATCAGTGCAAAGGCTTATTAACTTCACTCAGAGAATGATATGAACCCTTACTGAGATTCAAGATCCTCAAACACTGAGGCACACAAAGATGTCTAGTGTTAATGACAATGGCATAAAATGAAGACTTACATAAGATACAAAACATCATGAAAATAATACTGTTTTCATTTCGAGCATGCCCTGTTCAGAGACAGAGAGAGAGAGAGAGAGAGAGAGAGAGAGAGAGAGAGAGAGAGAGAGAGAGAGCGAGAAAGCCAGCCAATGCATATATAGGCTCTACACAAAGGGCCTTCTAGGACAGAGCTGAGATTTTATAAACTCTACCCAGGAAGTAATGCTAACAAATGTCAGAGCTCATCGGTGCTCACACCCTCACTGAGAGGATATGGCGTGTTATCTGTTCATCTAAAAAACACTTATTCAAAACGGTGCCAAACCATGTCAACTGGATGTCACTGAGGTCCGGTACACAATAGATGGATGGAGTAGAGAGTAATGGTGTGTTCATGTGTGTTTATAGTGTTCGTGTTAATAAGCACTTTCAGTATTAAGCTTTAGATATATCTAAGCTCTAATGCTGATAATTGGGTGCATTTGAGTGAGAATTAATGTATAATTCTAAAATAAAAGCTTGTGTCTGAGAAGTATTTTTATTTTTTTTTTAAATTTACACCCCAAAAAAACTAGTGCTTGTGTGCATGTGTTCAGCACTCTGCACTCAGACAAAAAGCAGATGTTGGGGACGTGCTAAAGGACAGTCTTGTTGATAATCAACCTGCTATTAGCGAGGTATGTGGCAGTAGTACTCCTGGACTGTGAAGGATTAGTTTAGTCAATCCCTCCAGCTGGACAAGTGGCTACATCACTCATTGAAAGGCTACAAATGCACACATGCACAGATAATAAATGAGTTAAGAGAGTAACACTATTTTGAAGACTCACTCTTTTTTTTCTCACGGAGTGAATTATGATCAGGGATAGCTCTGTTTCCTCCGCAGCTCGAAAGGTCTGTAAACACGGGTTAAAGTAATGTACGTCATTCAATTTCCAGTGCAAGATGGAATGGCAAGTTCCCTCTCCTCATTTTTCCAGACAAAAAAAAAAAAAGAAGTAATAGCATCTCTCAGCTTTCAAAAGCTTTCTGGAAAAGAGAAGGAGAGAGATAGAATAAGAATAGGTGTGGGGGGAATTTAAGAAAGCATCCAACTAGCATGGCGCCTCCAGTGAATGTAAAATTGCTATATATCATACTGAGGATTAAAGGAGACTGAACAAATAAAGTACAATGTAATGAAGGTGATAAATTAAAATATAAAACACTAGACTATACACCAGATCTTGTTGCTAGGGAGTGAAATGCATAGTGTCTGCTGCTGAGAGAGAAAGAGAGTGTAGCTGTAATAAAAAAAAAAAAAGAGTAGAAAGGAGGTGAAGAGGTAGAGAGGAGTTGTGGAGAGTAAAAGGCAACCCAAAAGAGAGTGCAGAAACATAGAAAGTGTTTTTAGAGAGATAGAAAGATTTAAAGAGTACAAGGGAGAGAGAAAGAGAGAGAGAGAGAGAGAGAGAGAGAGAGAGAGAGAGAGAGAGAGAGAGTAAGAGGGAGGGAGGAGGCGGAAAGTTGCTCAGCAATCTCCCTCCATTTGACCGGCCAAGCAGCACGGCTCAGAGATGCGGCTGAGCTCTTCTGAGACAGCTGCAACATTTCAAGGCTCCAACTCAGCGAATTTCCATCAGCCACCACTGCCAGAGACCACAAAATGCTTTCAAACAACGGCTCACTTCAAGAATTCTTGTCTCAGGGAGAGGGGAATGAAGGGGGGGTGAGAAAAAAAGGGGTGGAGAAATGTGTCTTGGTGTTGCTGAGTGAGCTCGTTGAATTAAGCTAACAGATTAATGCAAACTGTTCCCTGGCAGAGAAGTCTGATTGGCCTTCCATGGCGAAATTGCTTGCAGGTTTAGAGAATGGTGTGGAAAAGCAAGCATGTGTGTATTTGGTGGCGGTCGTGGTGTGTGTAGGAGATCCAGGCCTAGGATAGCTTTTTTCATGTCAAAGTACTCACCTTCTTTACCTTATATTAGCACTCATCAGAGATGCCTATAAAACCCAAAGTCTGCACAGAAAATTGAATTACCATGAAATTTATTTAATTGAAAGGCAAATAAACCCACGCCACCTAAGAATGCATTAGGCAAGGTTTCCGGGCCGTCCTTTCACTCATTCTTTGTTGATAACACCCAGAACCCAAAGCCCAGCACAGGAGGAAATAATAGTCCTCTTATCCAACGACAGCAGCCCAACTCTATTAGAACCAGCTGGCTCCGGCATAAGTCATTCTTTATTTAAGTTCACTTAAGAGAACAACTGATTTAATGAAGGGTGGTATTTATACATAGGGGTTACTCATCCATACCGCCCATCGGAGGAGCACAGTGCAGGCTAAGCAGAGACCTGTCCCAATAAACCAGGCCATTTACTCATGGTGCTTGTAAAAACAAGCGGGCCCAGAGCAAGTGGGCAAGAGACCAGGGGGAACTACAGACAGCCTTTGTAGAGGAGAGCTTGGTATGGAGGACTGAAGTGTGGAGGGAGGGAGCAAGGAATGACAGCAGACTTTATAAGCTATTCAGGCAAGTGTTGATTTCTGATTAGATGTGAGAAGAGGCTTGTTGGAAAGCAGGACATTTTTCACTCAAGAGGTGAAGCAAACAGCTGCCCTGATTCAAACTCTTGTAATGATGCAATCCTTGATTATTACAATCAATCAATTACAGTGTACAGTGTAGCAGGATCTAATCTAAATTTGCAACGCAAGTACATTCTAATCCACATTTGCAAAGCAAACACAAAATTTTACTGTATTTGAATAGTCTATTATGAACAAAGTAGACCTTTGAATCACTCTACTGAGAAACAAATGTGACAATAGGTATGTACTAGCAGTGAGGTGGAAAATAAGGCTCAATAAACTGCGCAGCTGTCCTACACTTTAAAGTCCAAGATAACTCCTTCGTACTGCTTGCTAGTGATTCAAGGACAGCCCATCAATATTATTTCTCTTTTTCTCTCTATTCCTGGTGCATTTTTAAAGTGAGCAGCATGGCTGAATGATAGCGTTTGAAGTCTGCTGCCCCAGCTCAGCAGTAAAGGGACTCCCCCTGCCTTCCTCCAGTCATATAAATGACAGCTAATGAAACATGAACTGCTGGCCCTTTGTCAAAAGACTGGATATCTGTGCCGCCCTTTCACTTAATCAAATGCACCGTAATTGTCATCCGCAGATTTTTAAAGACAAGAAGGAGACATTGGAACTTGACCCTCCAACCCTTGACTCAAAGTTGTCAGACTTTGTGTATAGTCATGCTTGACCATGCATTTTGCATTGTGGGGGAGAAGGCCACAGTTGTCAACTTTGTCTTCTCTTCTCCTCATCTCTTGATCACAAACTCCTTAGATCTTTAAAGCTGGAGCAGACCAACAAATCACAGTGTCTTGTGAGCACAAGCCCATAACAACAGTGACAAAGGAAGATTTGAAAATGAAGAAGAGGGGTAGTTGGAACAATGAGGGGACCATCTGGGATGCTTTTAGCATGTAACTGAAGTTGTAAAAGCATTTGCGACAAAAGAGGAGAGCAGCAGGGAAGTAGCTGCAGTACATGGACAGTGCAGGTTCTCCAAACCACAATATATACGACCTTACTGAAAATTATACCCCTGTGTCCACTTAACGACCAAACACTCCTAATCCCTGTCCTACCCTGCAGATAAAACTCAAACTTGACTCCAACCTGAACTTGAACCTAGTGTCTTCTCTCAGCTAAAAAAAAAAAACAAAAAAAAAAAAAACTGACTGGTTGAAGGGGTCTAAATCTAACAAAAAGCTGAAGCCCACCGTGGATACACAGGGTTATTAGTTTTAAGATGAATATTTGTATATTGGGTGTGAATGACAGAAGTGGGTGAGGCAGAGTGAACAGCTGCAGCAATGGAATGTGTCCATAGTAGTGGTGAATGAACTAGCGTGCCGTTCTATAGTGTTAATTGCCAGATTTCGAGGACCAGCAAATCAGGAGACCCTGACAGCTGGCTATAAGTAATTCCATGTCAACATGAGGGCCCTCATTTTTGGGAGGGAAAAGAAAGAAGTTTTGATGTTACCAAGAGAGACAGAAAAGGAAAAATAACTCTCCACTAAGATGAGTTAAATGCAGAGCTCTCATTGGAACACACTAACTGCTTCACTTGCCCCTGCTGTAAAAAATAAGAACATTCATAACTTTATATTAGCAGATTAAAAAAATGCACTCAACCTTAGCCTGACAGTAACCACAACTATGGAGAATGTTATACCCATGAAAAAAACAACATACCATCAGATTCATTCAAATAAACATGGATTAGTGCCATGTACCATTCACTCCATTCCACAGAAAGGAATGGATGTCCTGTTGACAGTCTGTAATAGTTTTGAAATCCTTGCAATCTATTAACCATGTAAGACCTCATGCCGGTCTCATAAGACAAGACTCACCCCCATCCACCCACCCCCACATAGGTAAAGGCAAGACAGCAGCCTCTTCATGACACTGTTTATCATTTATTACTTCCACCACCCATAATAGCAAAAACAGTTGTATATATTATATAAACTATGATGGTTACTAAGCTTCATAAAGGTTAGACATGCTATTAGATATTGGTCGTGGCTTTTTCAGCATAGAAGGCAGTGTTTAATGAGCGGATGCATGCACATGAAAGGAGGGGGTTTGAGGGGATACTGAGTGGCACATTTGATAGGGTACTCACAGGTGTCCCCAAGAAGGCAACAGTTGTCTAGGCTCCAAGAGCCTTAATAAGAATTGACATCCTTAACTCAACAAATATGAGAGCCATCTATGGAATGGTGAGTGTTTCAGAATAAGGGGTGGCCAGCCTAGACCAGCTAAATCGTAAAAAGTCTGAAAACACACTCATGATTTATGTCTGAAAATACAGGTAATAGCATCAATAAATCTCAGGTTTTTGGAAGTAGATTGGAGCAATTAGTTTTAAAAGGAGCCAATTGCTTGCACACTGCTGTGGTTCCAGTTCTCAGCTCTGGAGGCAAAAAAAACCCTGTTTTCATGTCCAACTCTGCAAGACTCCAGGATGAGTGTTTAGGACTCAAATATTTTCTTCACCACCAGTGTTTGTTTGTTTTATTATTCCACTTGAATAGATATTTGTTTGGCCCGAGGTGGCTTCGTGTAATGGTTTCCATTCAAGAAGCAGCATGAAACTGTCTGGAAAAAATAAACAGAATCATTTTCCTCTTCTCATCATGTCAGTGAGAGAAACGAGAGAACGGTTTTGTCTCTCGCACCTCAGAATGGTGCAATTAAGCATGTTGTCATTTGAAACCGAGAAGCAAGAGAACCACAGAGAGGGCTGATGCTGAGGCCTCATAAAGCAGAACGATAAGCCGCTATCTCTCATGACTTCAAACTGAGCTTCATTTAATTTTCCCCTTGGAGGACATTGGTCACAGATGTGGCATTGCCCTCCTCTTTAAAGTGGGTTTATGTCTGTGAGAACTTGTCCATATTATGACACTGGGGAAATATGTGCTTTATCACCTCACTCAGTCAGTGCATTGGATTTTGGTTCCACTCAATTTGAATTGACATAAACTGTGCTATAAAGGAACAGGCGAAGGAAACTGCTTGAGTGATCTCATTGAGTGAGACAGGCTGCTTGATATGGAAAAACCACAAAAGCTGGGTCTGTGAGCATATGTGGTATAACAGGGCTGGTCTGTGTATATGTGTACATTCAAGCTGCATGTTTTTTTTAAGCACACTGATACAACACATGAATGTGTGTATACCAGAGCATCTGACCTTCTCACCATGACACTCTCACTGCTGATACAAATAAAACCACCATGATCATAATTCAGTGAACTCATTCAGGCAACTTGATTCCCCTTAACCCAGAATCTACCACAGCTCATCCTTTAGCCAATGGTATGAGAGGGCTCATGTTGCAATGAGATATTTTTAAACAAGGGGAAAATGTATTAAACGTTGAGGTTCCTCACTGGCATGGGATAGTAGCACCTATGTTAACCTAATATAATTACATATGGTATTGTGAGAGAACTGGCAAAGCAAGGAAAGCCCATGTCAGTTCCAGGGCAGAAGGCGAGCACGTCATAGCCCATCATGTTTATAAAGACAGTGCCAGAACTGGGTGATGTGCCAGAACTGGGTGAGGCAACACTTACACTCACTGGACACATAGGATAAAAGGTGACTGGTTTGGAAACCAACATATTACTTGATTGGTCTAGATGACCCTGTACTAGGCTTGCAGGAAAATGAAATTGCATCTTCACATTCTAGACAACAGACAAGCAATGGAGGAATTTGTTATCTAATAAGTGTCAAGATAATGGCAGTAAATTAAATCAATAAATCAATCAATAAATATAAAAACCTATTCGTACATGACATACAGCATTATGTATATGATTCCTACTAAATTCTAAGAATACAGGTGAAAAGAAAAAATGTGGCAATAGCAGTAATTAGCATGAAATTAATTTCTATAAAGAAATGAAAGAAATTGCCTATAATTACTGACATATGTGATCAAAGTAAAATGCAACCAACCAAATAACATTAATAATAAAAGAAATGAAAAGAATGTGATGCAATAAATTGTCATGTCAGTGCAAGATACGAGCTGCTATCTCAATATCACAAGTCATCCCATAAATTATCACCATTAAATGCTAATCTCAAGGGCTGAAACAAATCAAAATAATATCTTGACAATTCATCTAGTGCAGTTTATTCCTGTCTGTCTACACCCTTGAAGCCTTTATCAAAAGCAATATCGTATGCGTCAACAGCCAAATTGGGCTTTATCACAGTATCTCTGTAACCTAATTAAAGGTCAAAGACCATAATAAGAGTCATATTAAATCCTCTGTGACTGAGAAGAATTGAATAGCATGCTGTATCATGTAGAGGTGAGAGGTCAGTCTGGGGTCAGGGTCAGGGACATGGTGTGAGGCTTAGTTTTATCAGCTCTGTTACATAGGGCCATGCACTTAAAGCAGCACTGAGTGGTGGGGACTTAATTGTTCCTGTCACACACTCGTCTCGGCCACAGCTGCTCCCCACAGTGTAAACCTGTAGAAAACCGTGGTAGCATACCCACACATGCTGATTCAGCATCTCATATTTACACTCATTTCCTTTTCTTGTTTTCAGTTTACATTCAGACTTTCCAGCTTGGAATGCCTAATGCAGAGGGAAAGAGTGAGAAGCAAAAAAAAAAAAAAAAAAAAAAAAAAAAAAAGAATTAGTCATCCTAGTTTTCCATGACTGATACCCTGTTTCTTGTAAATTCTTCCACCCTCTTACTCATATTCACCTTAATCCAACAAACATTGTCATTATTTTAAGGTATTTTTGTCCAATGAAAATTAAATTGTATTATTTGCAGCTTTATATATCTATCATCAACCCTGACCAAGAATACCTTTAGGCACAACAGCTGTACAAAACCCTGGCCAAAAAGAAAAAAAAATTGCAAACTAACATTTTACCCCATTATAGACCCCACATGCACACCCAAAATTCAAATTCCCTTGAAACCACTACATAGTAAGGGGATACCAAGATATGCAGACAAGAGCAATATGGCTCTCATTCCTCTCATTCTGTAGCTCTACAGGCTCTGTGTATGTATTCCTAGCCAGAAAGGTTCAGAGGCCCAGGAGCAGATGGAGCAGTCTGGCCTTATCCTGGGTGGGCAGCAGTTATCCAGCGCTCCTCCACATGCCCTCGGGAAATATGTAATGGATTTAATGTCCAGCCATTGAAAATTCAATATTATATGATTTAATTTAGCTTAATATCAACATCAAATGCAATGAGATATACAAAATCTAAAAGCATTCTTGTATATTTTCTTTGGGCAAAAACATTGGGACATGGTGATTCATTGTTCGCTTTCCAAAAGTCTGGAAAATGCAAATACAGAATCTCAGATTTTGCTGTAAAGTCCATTAAAATAACAACAGTTTTCCCACCAACCCCAATCTCTTTTCTGAATTCATTGATTTTAAAGATTAGTTGTGAAACTCCATTTATTTAACAACAAAGTAAATAAAACAAAATTTCATTTCATTTTATTTTTTTTTATTTTATATATTTTTTTTTTCATAATAATTTATTCAGGATATATCTAAACCTCACGTTAGAGTTTATATTTTTATGTAACCATATTTTTAACACTTTATTATAATTGTTGGCATGATCCATCTGATCATGTAAAATTCGGGTCCTGTCAAAGTGTAAAAAGTGTAATCCATTATCAAAGCTACTGATTCACCAATAGCTAGATTTATATAAAAAAGGGTCCATGTAAACACTTCAGAGTCAAATAAACTGATGGGGGCCAAATTGAATGAACTTATATTCAAGTGTTTAAACACTTCCTTGGATAGAAGAATTATTGCATTGAATATGATACATCTTACTTATAAAGTCATTTTGTGCAAATGTGCATTTGTCATCATCACACATTCTGAGCAACATGGCCACTGTGAACTCCCCTCAACCATTAATTTCAATCTGGTGATTAATTAGAATATTATTTGCAACGTAGTTTTTTTTGGTCACTGGATAATTACTGTCTTGTGTCATGTATAGCAGATATTCATAAAAATGTACAAAATGTTAACTGTATTGTAATTCAATTTTGTACACATAATTCTATATAGAAATACCAAGCGTGGAATGGAATGAGATTCCACACACTTCCGTTCAAAAATACACTAATTGGGGGACAGATCTGCTGTACACAACTCCTCTCTTGATATTAGTAAAGAAATGAGAGCTGTTCAGAAAAAGATGCAGCCTTGGAGATAGCACATGCTGCATAGAGATAAGTCAGCTTGTGGGAAGGAATTGGAAGGACCATGATTAGGGGAATAATCAAAGGGGTGTTAAACATATTTTCTGCAGACAGAGACCACAAAACATATTCCCCAATCCTACATAGCGACGGTGCTCAATTTGCTAAAATCAGTCACTTGCTTGTAGGGTATCAAAGTTCTCAAGATTTCCAGCCTGATGTTTTATTTATTTATTTATTTTTTGTCATTTCAACACTAACTACTTATTTGAACAGTGTTTAGGATAATTACAGTGAACACATGTTTCTTGTCTAATTTACCTTTTAAGTTGGTTTACTTGTATAAAATAAACTCTTTCACAAACCCTAATGTTTACTTATGTAATTTTTTTAAAACCTCAAAACCACAACAGCATGTCTGGAGAAGCACATAGATTTTACCCTAATGAAAAGAGAGAAATATGTTAATTTATACATCATCACTGTCTGGTGTAATTTGACCTAAAATGGCAAATAACTCCAAGTGGCTTAATTATTACAATCACCTCAGTCAAGTCATCCACACAGCAAGCAGCCTTTTCAGAAACCATTTAAGTACAGTAAGCAATTAGGTTCAACACTGATGTAGCATTTACACAATGTGAGGTATTCACTAAACATCATTTCCTTTCACAGTGGAAATTAGTAGCAATCTAAATAAGTCAACCTTCGCCAACAAAATCCTCTTGTGTGCTATAATTACTTCACAAGATTGAGTTGAAACACATTCGAGCTCTGTTTAAACCACCTACAGCTGTAGTGTGGTATAGACTACATTTTTTATTTATTATTATTATTATTTTTTTTTTTACAGGTTTTCACTTTTCTAAAAGAGGTCCTTACAGGTTACAGATCATAACTCATTTAAATGACTAACGTTTGGTTTGACAGTGTATCATTTATAAAGAAATAATTGATAATTTACACTAGTTCTGGATTACTTATAGCTAAACGCCAACCATTGCCCACTGTTTATTGATACTTCATGGATTCTCTGCAAGTCAGTCCAGTAGTTTGTACTGTAACAGGATACATGCATGTTGTTTATAACTGCAGTTTAAAATAGAACCATGACTCACGGCTGCACTGGCTGTGGCAGTTTGTGACCCAACACCCTTCTCCTATTGCCCTGAAGAAAAGGAAAAGGTGGCGTTAGCATGGTGGGACTGAAAGCAAGGTGTGTTTTTGTACGTGTGTAACTACTTGGAAACGATGGAAAAGAATGAAGAAAAATACAGAGGGACAGAGAAGAGATTTCAGGCCAGATTATGTCAGTTCAATCATTCTCACACCCACTTTCCGTTCAGTGAATAAAACCACAAATAAGGTTTGAACTAGGGCAATCAAACAGGCCACCTCACGCCCCCACACTTAATGCCTGCTTCAGCCTTGTCATGGGGGGGTTACATGCGGTGTGTGTGTGGGAGGGGTGGGTCTGGACTCACGGTCCGAGTTCTGAGCGCTTTAGCAGACAGGTCGGCTCCAGTAGCAGTGAGTCATGGCTGTCTGTCTGTAGTGCCTGCAGTCTAGCCATTCAAGGCTTATATTTTATCGCAATGCTAACAACTGCTTCAGTCACATAAATAATAAACCTCTCACTTCTAACCTATGGGACGCAAGCTATCCCTGATCTCGTGGCAGTCCTCATATGAACATGTCCTACAAAGTAAATTGAATTGATCACAAATTGAAATCTTAAGCACAAATTGAAATGTTAAGCAGGGTCAAGTGTACAACACCATGTCTGTAAGACACTCGACATTTTGTCCTCTCTTTCAAACAGACACTCAAAATAAAAGATGCTCAAACGATTATGAAATTAGAAGCTGATGCTGCCAAAAGTCTGCTATACAGACAAGGTTTGATTCATGAGGTGAGGGATGACATGCACGTTCCACTGAAAAGCTTAATGAGCATCTTAATATGGCATCAGTATAAAACATATATCTGTGGTTGTTACCCCAAAAGCCTGCACCAATATTGGAGCTGCCAACATTAACCATTTTCATAGAAGAAACAGACTATACTATACTCAGCAGCCAAACCTCTCTAGCACATTTCTCTTGACACACTTTGGTATAGAGGCGTTTAGACTTGGCATACTTCCCCACTGATGCTGAAGAAGCAGCAGTTATACAGTACAACCTACAGAATGAAAGGCCACTGTATTAGATTTTAACCACATCAGAACCATTAGCGAGCAGCACCACAATGTTCAGCTCCTGCAAAAGCTTGTGCTGAGCACTGCAAAGACTTTCCACACAAATGAGCAACGATTAAAGTCTATTTTCACCAGCACATATTCAGTATTTACCTACTGTTAAGATCTGCTAAAATCGCTAACTTTAGTGTTGGTCTTGACTACAAGCTGGATATGGGGGAAGATGGATGGAGTCCAAATCAGGTAGATTTCACGGATGAAGCAGAGGCCTTCTGGCATTGTTTTTGGGAGAAAAAAAAAAGCAGGATCATCTTACCTTTCAGGAAAGAGAAGCAAAAAAAAAAAAAAAAATGCAAAAATGGAAAGGGAAACAGACAGGTATGGCGGAAAGAGACAAAAATAAATATAGAGACAGTCAAGCAGATGAGAAGTAAAGAGATAAGATGCATATTTGTCCTGTTGAAACATCTACCTGCATATCGGTGAGTGTTACTGAGAGTAGAGGTGTATTACAAAAAAAAAGTGCATCTTGAATAACATGGACAAGCTCAGCTAGTGCAATACATTTACCATGTCTGGTTTAGATTTACTCATTTATTCATTAAGTGATTGCTTTATTTCTTGGTTTTTCCCCATTTGACCCCTCAATTGTGTCATCTGTTGCATCACAGGGTAGAGTAACACACTTGGAGGAAAGCGCTATCTACAAATGGCCTCAGTTTGTTAGTGTTGTTCTGAGTGACAGGGCAAAGTGTGTATGTCATACCTCCCACCCAGAGTGCACGGCCAAATTTTGCTCCCTAGACACCCGACCATGGATAACTGTGACATCATCTAGATATCTCGTGATCTTGAGTGGAATTAAAAAACAACAATCCCATGCACACGTAAATATGAGCTTGAAATTTGTTTCTGAATGTGTGAGACCACACAAAATAAAACTTATTAATGAATGGATATGGTAAGAGATAGCTTTTTGTACAATTCCATTCATATCAATCAATATCAAATTAAAATTTTCAACAATATTTCCAACATGTTTTGCAAGAGAACCGGGTTTGATGTCCGGATTACATTCAAGTATGAAACCTTAAAGCCTGTACCTGCTGACAGATGGTACATAATGATTTATCATTAAAAATAGATCAGTATACAAAATGGCACACATTATTACTATTTTTACTTCCGTAATTCTGAAAAACCCAGAATGCAAATGAGAATTCAAATTTCAAAACCTATAGCCTCAGTTTAATTTTCCAGAGAAGACTATCGAACACAATCATACAAATGTTTGGTATGAACAAACCAGTTTGATGAGCACGTAGACTAATTCTAAACATTATGTGTAGTGGTATATGGTATAGAACTTCATAGAGTCTTGTACAGAAGACTTTAAATAAATTGGAGAAAGTACCAATATGCAAGTAAATCTATTAATGAGTCCAGGCAGTGATTTTTAATGGTAACTTTGCATTTTGAAACGGCATTGATAACACCTGCAGACTTTCCTGCAGAGTTTCGGATTACGGAAGTGATGGAAACAGACAATGACTATGTTACCTGGAGAGACAGTCACCTGGAGGGCATAGCAAATATGCATTCAGAAGAAGACACACTGACAACAATTTGAATATCATCCAGCCTGGATACAAACACACTGTAGACACACGTGTACACACACACAGACACATTAACACACACGGTGTCTGACCTTCATACACACTTGACTCACCGCTTACTCAACAACAGTCTCTCGCTGTGACACTTGCATTGATTCATAGCTTTAGTAATTGGAACATTATTGTGTCTGCGGTTTGCTGCTATTAGCAGTAGTTAATTAGAGTGTGTGCAGTAAATCTGTGTTACCCTCCTCTTCCTCACCTGCTGGCTAATAGAAGGGGATTTTTTTTTTGGTAAACCGAGAGCTCTAGTACACAAACAGGATCTTATCGGCAGGATCAGGTATGTATGGGAAAGCAATACCAAGCAACGCACTTGCCCCTAGATAAGGAGGTACAAGTTTCCAGTTTACGCTGCAGGCATATCCTGTTACTAATACTGGCTTGTTTTTGTTCCTCTGCTGGGATGTCTTGTCCCCTTAGGGGGACAGAAATGTCAACTTCCCCTCACTCACTTTCCCTCTCAACCCATCACATGCAGACAGAAACAGACACGCTGATGTACACTACTGGGTCACAACTTTCACAGAGACATGAATACTTACTTCATCCCATCTCAAGGTGAGAGACGGGTCATAGACACGAGTTTTTTTTTCCATACAGTGTATGGTGAAATATTTCGGTTGTGAGTGTAGGTCTGCTGCAGGAGGCATAACATGCTGTGGCAGGTGCTTTACAGCCTTTGTACTCAGGTTCAAAGATCAGAGGTCAAACCACTCAAACCGCAGAATCTCCTTATGCTGTCAGATCCTCCTAATGTGACTTAGTATTAATTACAGTTACAGAAGTACACAAGTAGCTTAGACAGACAGACAGACAGACAGACAGAGGTAGTAGATGGGCAGACAGATAGACTGACTAAAATGTGGATACCTGATCATCACACCTATATGTTTGCATTCCAAAACCATGGGCATTAAAAATTAGTTGGTTCCCCTTTTGCTGTTAGAAATAAATAGTTTGAATAACTTATTAGTGCTCTAAATATCAGGATATAAAAGGCGAATCTTTTTTTCTGATCCATGAGATACTTAGTACCTTGGTTACTGAGATAGATTCACATGACCCATGACATCCTTTTCTGTTCATCCCATTCTTCTTTTGCCTCCTCTAGGGTTCAACCTTCCACCTCTCCCTTCTGTCAGTGATCTGCTGTGCAAAGCCTTCACACAATCCCATTAAAGTGTTTTTTTCAACCACATTCCTGTGCTGTCCTTCAGATCTGGCAGTTTACTTCGACGTTTAGAGGCCGTTCCGGATCGCTAGGGCTGCTTTCACTTCCACTTTGATAGACGCTTTGAGTGGCATGGCCCCTCAGTAGACGCTCCTCTCACCTGCATAGGTAGTCATTAACCTCATCGCTCCTGAACACCGCCACACTCTTTCCTGTCAACACGGCTAATCCAGATGTCTAAAAGCTGTAAACCCCTGTTCTCAGATACTCAAGTGCCTTTAATGCCAAATGAAAGTTCTGTGGACAGATGGCAGGGTAATTTGATAAACTCTCTTGGCTTTTTTCTGCCCTTGTTGTCATTAGGAGAAGCTTAGCATTTTGACAGTTGATGACTGGGTGAACATAGTTCAGGTACAGCTATGGGGTTGAGGGAGTGGTATGCATATTGTAATAGGGTAGACACATACAAAAAGGTGTTTATGTCATATCATTGACCCTTTATCCGAAGCAATAACAGGAAGGTCTAACAGGCCAGAGTCTCAAATTAGTGTTTTTTGGCCCCAGAGAACTCTTCCCAACTCTCCCAGGTGTGTGCATTTGCATCTAAAAATGAAGAGGTGGCCACAGCAGACAACAATGTCAGTGTCAACGAGAGTTCATCCAAGTCGAAGAAATACGCTGCCAGCTAAGTCAAGTCTGAACAAACACCATGACAGGAAGCTTCACACCTCTCTTATGTTGTCTTACGCTTCTCAGCACTCTTCATGGTACCTGACAGGCCTGAGAGTGGTACAGCTGCCAACTACATGCTGTAGTTGACCCAAAGCCTTGTTTTAGAGCAGCTTTCCTATCACTGAAGAATGACCGATCTTCGGATTAGCTCCTGGTACCTTGTTCTTTAACACACTGAACAGAAGTGCAGTGATGAGTTTTTGGTTGTTTGCCAGCAGCTGTATTCGTATTCAAACAGGTGAATAAATGTGAACTGATTCAAAGATATCTGCTCAACCCTCCAGAGGCTGCCTCCTTTATCTCCCTCTGCTGGTTGCTGAGAATGCTGGGCATCTGTGTCCTGTGCCAATAACTTCCCTTTTAGTTCACATTAAATGTTATCATTCATATACAGAAGCACTTTCTTTCATCTTTTATCTGAAGTCGTCTGTAGGTTTGTATAGAATATGGTCAAAACCTTTGTCGTTCTAGGCCTACCAAAATGCAGTCCATAGGAAAAGGTGTTAAAACAACCATAGCATGGCATGACCACAAACAAGTGCAAGATACGGTAGCGACAGGATATGTTCTATTGGATATGCTCAGGGAGGTTGGGGTTGTTGTAGATGTGGTAGTGGAAAAGGTGCAAGAATTAGTACTGAGGAGGTAGGTCAATTGCATTATAAATACCAAATACCAGTCTTTCAATGTATAATAAGACTACACACTTACAGTATTTAATTCAATTTTACTTGTATAGTGCTTTTACCACGGACATAGATTAATTCCAGATCAATTTTAAATTTATAAAGATATCCCTAATCTAAAAGCCAAAGGTGATGGTGGCAGGACACCCTGAGAAAACATAAATATATTAATAAGTCAATTACTAATAATGTCTTCTACTATGACTTCTACTTCCTGTAGATTCTTTGAATCCTGTTTTAGAGAACACAAAGTTTCACACGCCATTCATTGCTGCAATCAATCCCCAATATAATAGAACACTGTTTCCCAAATAGCTCTGGAGTTCCCCAGAAGGACCACATTTTTTTGGTCTCTACCAGCTTGAAACACGTGTCTAACAGGTATTCGTTGTTCTTACCTGCTTAGGTGTGTTGAGAGGAAATGACTTCAGAGAAAAGCCAAATGATGTATGTATTAATGAATGTAAAAGTAAATGTTCTTCATTTGGAATCTTCAAGTAACACGACACACAATGCTTACTATTTTTCAATTCAAATAGATAATTACCTTTTTTTTTTTTTTTTTTTTTAAAAAAACCTCTCAAAACCTAAATGTTTTTCAACACATTAAAAGATTCTGAATTACACAAACGTCATCACTCAAATATCTGTCCACTCCTTTCAATTCTATGTTATTTCTTCCACACCACTAAACACTCATTCTTAGGTTTTACCTGGTGTAGAAATTGTTTCTCTTCATGCAGAAAGTGTTGCCTGCTGAGCAGACAGGTTGGGACTGTACACCTTTCAGCAGTTTAGCCATTTTAAAACGTGACCACCTGCACCATGTCACCCAGCTACAAGGACGCGTGGTTCTGGAGTAAACCTAATCCTGACAGATCTCCCTGATTTGGATAGTGACCTTCAGTCTGTTTCATCAAAGACCCCTGGAGCATATAGGTTCTGTGATGAAGGATAAAAGCAGAGCTCTCTGTAAGGTATCACCTATGTTATGTAGCCCTCGGGAGGTGTGGAGCGCCAATGCACAGGGCTCACTGGGGGACTGGATAGAACTTGAGACTATGATGGCTCTCACATGGAGTAAAGTGGAATAAGTTGAGTAAATTTAGAGGATACATGGGGTGGACAGGTTTACCTCAGGCAACCTACTGTAAAGAGTATTCCAAGGACAGATAACACAAAGCTCACATGCTATTCATTATTGATGATAATCCCACATATAGAAGAGCAGTGTTTCCCAAACCAGTCCATGGAGTTTCCATAGAAAGTCCTCGTTTTCTCTCTCTCTCTCTCTCCCTCAGTATTTAAATACACTAAGGGATTTAGTTACCATTGACTTGAGTTAGTATTGTGGTGGAAAACCTACAGAAAACTATACACTATTAGAACCCTTAAGAGTTTGTCGGTCATTCCTTTGGGGAAACCAGTAAAGATTGCTTACAGAACCCTACAACAGTTTTGCTTAAAGAAAACAAAGAATATTTTTTAGAATCCAAGAGCCCTTAATTATCCAATAAACCCTTAAAGAACCCCTGAAGAACTATTATTTATAAAGATTGCACTAGAGAGAATGTGTGCCACATTTAATAGGCATATTAATGCACATAACCCCAATACACCAAACCCAAAAACACCAGAAAGTTGCAAACCTAGTGATATTTGAAATGGGGCTATATTTTTTAAAACGAAGGAATGTGGCTTTACAGTAAGAGCTATAAGCACAGGGGAAAAAGTGGCTCTGACCAGTTTCCCCTTAGCAATGGTGTTTTGGGATTTCTCATCTTTTCTTTTCCTCTCCTCTAACAATAGAGGAGAAAAGAGTGGGACGAATGGAGAAGGAAGAGATTTGCTTGAGAAAATAAACGTGTGAAATAAACACTGGATGTATTGGTGTCGAGTTACTGTAAAATCGCAGGCCTCTGCTCAGGGACCGGGTATGGTAACATGATGAGGATAATCATGTTGCTGCTGAAATCCATCCGCTCAGAGACTGCGGGCAGCAGTCAGAGAATAACACACACAGGGTTTAAGGAAAACAGCAAAATATGAGTGGAAGCACCCCCCTAAACACCACCTACACCACCCCATCTGTATTATTGTTAGCTGGCATCTTTTATTCACGAAATCACTCAGGTTTATGGGAGAGGACAAAAACGACCAAGTTAAAACTTAGACCTCATTCGAATCTTAGCCTCAGAACCAAAGTAAAATCTTTTTACCATTTTATTTGCTTATTTTCTCTAAATAAAATCTAATGATGTAGTAAACAAAAACAAAAAAAAGCAGGACTTGCAAAACATCTCCAAAAGGCCAAACCCATGCATACAAACTACCAGCACCCAACAAGTCGTGTTAGCTGCTATTTTTTTTTAATGAAATACTGACATATATTTGTATATATGGATTAGAATGTGCACAAGAATAAACACACTTGCACATTTCTGACACATACAAAGACACATTGCCCAAAAAAAAGATAATTTTAGAAAATGATGGAAACAGATCCTTTCTCCTACACACAGATGAACGTAACCCTAGACCAGGCTACGCTCCTGATTGTGTATAAACACACTCCTATGGGAAACCTGAAGAGGACAATCCAAAAACAAATTACTTCATGAAAACTCTCAGCATTTCACTGCTCTGTTTAAATCACAGCACACAAAATGTCCAACAAAGCTCACGGCCGAGAGCCAATCAACCAGCTTCCAAAGCATACAAGTCCATTCCTAAAATGACAAATGAGGTCAGGACATACTACATTTAAAGTTTTAGTGTAACCAATTACAGTACAGAATGATGTTCTTCTTGTCTGTCAACAAAAAAAAATCTAACTGTATGGGTGGAGATGAAAACCAAAGATCAAAATTACAGTAATATAAAGTGTATCTAATAACCATCAGTAGAATCAATGACTGTGTTGATGTTTTGTTGCAGGGGTAGTGGTGTGAAGTGAGGCACGCTGGGGTGCGGGGGTTTGAAGGAAGTATCACGTTTCAGTGTCTGCGAGTGCATGTGTGTGTGAGAACGCGCAGAAGTGTGTGTGTTTGTATGTGTGTACAAGAAAACTTCTGCTCTCTCCTAACTTCTCAGGTTTCCTTTCTCTCTCGCCCCATCCCTTGAGTCAGAATCATCCACCTGCCTCGAGTGTGTGAGTGTGTGTGTGTGTGTACTGAAAACAATAGCTGGCTAGGCTGCATCCCTCCTCAGGCACTGAGATTTGCACCCTGTCTTCTGAGCCTGGGAAAGGAAGTACACCTGTAACTCTAACCCGACTCTGAAGGTTATACAGTCAAGTCCATGCAACTTACTTTCTGACTCTTAAGAATCAACCTTTTTGTGTGTGTGTGTGGGTGCGTGTGTGTGTGTGTGTGTGTGTGTGTGAGATAGTGGTCGAACCACATCAATTAACCATTAGTTCTTAAAAACAATGATTAATAACTCAAAATCAATGGCAACTCTCATAATTCTAAAAAGAAGTGTGCTACAATTCCAACACTGAGCAGAGAAACAAGAATCCAATCCTGGGAAGAGCTGGAACACTGAGTTTTCCACTGCCAATCAATGTGGGGGGAAAAGACATTAAGCAAAAAAAAAGTGAAGAAAGAAAGAAAGCAAAAGAAGTGATCGAAAAGGTGTAAATGGAACCTGCCACTTTGTAGGCCATTCATTTCCTGGGGTTTTTAAGCAAATATTATGAAGATATTATTAGATATTGCATAGCCAATCCATCACTCTTCACAAACTTTAAATTTTTTGCCCACTCTGTTCGCTTTGTCATAATTACTCATTCCAGTTTTCACGCTGACGTCTCTTTTTCCCAACAGAAAGTCCTACAGCAGCATGAAAACACATTACCACACTAAAGTCTTCTCATCTACAAGCAGCCACAAGCCAGGCGTTGGAGAAATAAACTATAGGCAGGTGGAAAAAGCTAGCATGACAGACACGGCTTAGCATAAGCAGTCAACAGTATATTACACAGGTGTAGAGAACATTAATGCTGGTTAAGCGCTGCTTTGTCCTGAAACCAATCTGTACGGTCAAAAATATCTAGAAAAAAATCTACAAAATCTATAAAATCCAGCTCTCATTACACACTGATGGAAAATGGCCTTCTTCATCAAAGTTCTTTAAGCATATAATGAGAATGATTCTGTTAATTTATAACAGGTCATGAATAAAATACAGAATTATTTGAAAAGGTCCTGGGTATCAATTTTAATACTTAGCTAACGATGAGCAATATATAATTAGGATAATCCATCTGATAGTTCTAAAGTTCCACGCTAGAAACAGTTTCGCCCAAAGATCACCCAATAAGACATAACTACATCTTATACGATTACTTTCCTAATCAAAAGCAAATATCTGAAAACATTTCAATGGCACTAATCTACAGTGTTCCAGTAACTGACTGTTGAGGGTTCTTACTGTAGTTCAGGGTAAATCTACATGATTACCTGTAACCTAGCCCAAATCTATAACAGGTGATAAATGAACTGCGGAATTCCTTTTGTGCTTAAAATTTAAGTGCTTGTCAAAAGGGAAGTAATACAGCCACATCCAGTGAAAAAATGAAGAAAAGAAAAAAAAAAACTCTCTCAGTCCATCTAAGAGTGGCTTTTATAGAGCTCCCAACTCAGCCTGAGCGAGGGAGATAATTGGCCGATGGATATTTCAGACACTCAACCCTCCACGTTCCAAGCTCTCCGGGTCCCAGCCGGCCGGAAGCAAGGGCTTCTGGGATAGATTTATACAGGCTCTGGCCTAAATTGCACATGTCAGGGTCGACTCGTGCTAATATTAATATTAATTCCTTTTGGACTTGGAGCTGATTCTGGCAAGCCTAGCACGTCTGGAGTTCTAAGTAGTTTTCCATGAACCTACCATAGCACTGAGGCTTTGGAGATATGATGACAAAACCGCCTCTCCCTCTCATTCTCTAGCTTTCTCTTTCGCACACCACAAAACTCCACCTCTTCCTCCTCCACCTCGCACGCTCTTCATAAATCTGGAGGAGCAGAAATAGTCTAAAACTGTCTGGTCAGCTGTTTTAGAAGAACACACAAATAGGAAGAGACTAAAAAAAAAGGGGAGGGGGGGTAATGATAATTTGGGCAACAGATCACAGATACTGCTTGCATAATAACTAAGCAAAATATAAAACAAATTTATTGTAACATTTCACGAACCTTAAGATAGTACTTCAGGCATACCGAGTCAGATGTTCACTAAAATACTGTAAATAATCAGAGCCTCAAAGGTCCTTCTGGCCTTATGGCCCATAGGCACATAGCTGTCAGGCAGGTCCTTCACTGCAGACGCAAAGTCAGATTTGACGTTCCGTTCATTAAAAATATAACTGCCGTGAACCGATCTGGGATCAGTCGTCTAGGGAGATTCTGTAACATGAGCCTAAGCCACAGGCCTGCTTCTGATCTGTCCCCAAGCAGCCCAATCGCCCATAAACACTGCTGCTTTGAGTTCATTTGCAGTGTGCCGGCAGCCAAAGACATCATTATACCTGATCCCACAAGTGCCTCCGAGTGGTATCGGAGCTAAAAGGAAGGAGGCCTGCACTATCGCAAACAGAAGGACCCCACACTAACCCACCATGGTGCCTGGTGCTTTCACTAAGACTATTATGGGGCAATTAACAGCACACAGCAGCAGAGCTTGCTTTCTACTGCCAGAATAAACCAAATGTCACGTGATGTCATGGATAAAAATGTGTGCATTTCTTGTCAGATGCGTGCCAACTACCACATGATGTTTTGCAAGCTTGGCAATATTGGGCCAACCTTTGTTTAAGCCATCAAAAATCTGTGACTATTAGCTGATCATCTAAATAAATAGTACTGAGATGTAACAACTGCAGTGGCATATCATACCTGGCAACGCATCCCCAGTTAGGTGCAGAGAACATATTATGATCCTGATACCGAACCCAGCTCTAAGCCAACGCAGCTCCACTGTGGGATTCCACTGCATCAGAGGAATGTTAACTGCCCTGCTCATTTAACAAAGTGGTCAAAGCCACTTCACTCTCTAATACATCTTCATTAGGCTTCATTACATTCTCAGGTTCTGCAAAAGTGAAAAGAAAAAAAAAAAAGATCTTATGTACGCACATTCTTGGGTTGGCATTGCACTTCCTCCTCAGGCAGGATGTGAGTTCAGCTGGGAGCTGATCTTATGCAGAAACAATGGCTGAAGCATGAGGTGCTATGGTAAAAACAGAAAATTACAAGCAAGAATTCACTGTACACTTAATACAGTTGCAGGATTAGTAGCTACTTTTTAAAGTAATTAAATACTTATTAAATTTGCAGAATACGTTCGGAGGATTAACACACTGCCGCAAATACAATGACTGTTTATTTAATCACTGAATTAAGTCCACTTTTGAACAACCAGTGAAGATACAAATATAAAAACTCATTGTTCACTTATTTACTTTATATCCTGTCACACTGTTCATGCCTCGTTGTAGTGGGGTCAAAAAAAATTAGTTGAGTTGCCTGAACAATTGTCTCGGTGATCAAATAACCCAGTTCCTCACATCATCTGCTGTTGCTGGTTGTGAAACCAGCACTGGTCCATTGAATAGTGAGTATTCATCTCGGTAATAAGCACAGAGCCCTTATTTTATATATTAAAGACATTTTTCATGCAATGTTTACTATACATTTCACTCTCTGCTTGAATTAAAACCTCATCTCTCTTCTACGGTATGTTATTTTCCCAAACGAAATATAAATACTGCTACTTTTCTCTTCTTTTTTCATATATACAAAAAAAAAAAAAAAAAAAACAGCCACGAGGCACACACACACATACAACATTAAATATTCCAGTCTGCATTACAATGTTTGTTTTCATCTCAGATGTGCCGTGAATATTGAGCACTTTAGAGGACTCGATTTCCCTCAGCATATTTTAAGCCCGGTGAGTTTTCAAGAAATGCGTCACTCATTCTAACCCCAGAAACTTCCAAAAGGTAATTTGTAATATACTAGAGGAGAGAGTACTTTTTTAATCCCCTGTTAATAAACAGCCACAACTCAAGAAAACTTGATCACTTTAATGATGGATTTGAATCAAGCCAGAGAAAAAAAATCTAAATGAACAGACTCGGCCATAAAGGTTTCCTACCTGACAACGTGACAAACTGTTATTATTATTATTGTTATTATTAATATTGTAATAGAGAAAGACAGATATCTAGCACAAGATGACAAATCAAGCAGACATCTACATATTACCTTATATTACAATACCAAAACCTGTCAAATTATATTATGTAAATGCTCAGACAAACAAAAATACCACTTAACTCAAACTGTATTGTGTTACTCTAGAACCACCGTGAAACTTTTCAGTGGAACAGCTTTAAACTCACAAGTATCTCTTTCCCTTCATTGTTTAAAGAACCAGCATGCTAATCTCAGCAGACCTTAATAGTGCTTTAGGGTTCCTTGTCACACTCAATATTACTACACCGACATTAGAGGTGTCTGAAAATAGTCTGTTCCTCTCTGTGGAAAAGCTCCCATGAGCCAACTCACTGCTTTGCAGCTTTTGAACTTGTCATGCCTTTAAGTTATGATACATTACAGTGTTGTGCTTGGCCTGAGAAGATCTGCAATAATCGCTCGGTGTAAAGCTCTGGCTCACCCTGAGCTGTGTTGACGGCTCTCTGGCCTGGAAAGTACTACTTGCTCCGGCGACGTCCTAGGGAGCACGGGTTTCATGAATGCTGCAGCTCAGGTGGAGGTGCCACAGCTGCAGTTAGTGCCGGGCCAATGAGTCGACCACGCCAAGACTCTGGCATGGTAGAGAATTCCATGCTAAAAGTGAATCAAAAGCCTTGTCAAGTTCAATTTGTACAGTTGCTCTCAAAGACATGACTATTCCACTGGTTTAACAATAGTGTTCAAGCAAATTCTTTACAGCAGTCTGATTATGCTTTTATACTTGCCAGTTTGAAGCAGAATTCTTCATGCAATTAGTTTTTGAATTCAGAAAATACAGCCTCTAGCTAGTGAGTCCATGGCTAGCACTTGTGCTAAACGTCAGCTGCAGGAACAGTTGCATTGGTGGCAGTGTTAATAGACATAATGGCTTATTAGTGATTGTTAGCACTTGATGACAGACAGCGCTCCTCCTGATCCAGACTGCAGGCCGTCAGGGAGAAATAGATCATCATTAGCTGTCTTTAAAAGGTGTAGGGGCCAAGCAGCACTCCAGTTAAATAGAGTACCTTCTTCCTTCCTTTTTCCCCCCTCACACACACGCGCACACACTTATGTGCATACACGCACACAGTAATTTAATTAACATATGATTAATGAAATTCTAACACAGTCACATCTAAAATTTCTACTAACATGTTAATGGTCCGCTAGTCTATAAAGGAAGCTGGGCAAACTGAAGCGAAGTTAAATCCCCTTGGAGAATTGCTTTATTGAGATAAGTGTAATCACAGGGATTGAAGTTGCGTGCCACTGCCGGGATTGCACGGTGTGACGTCAGGGTTGGAAACACAGTCCACATGCAGACGGCATATCTGAATGCAAGTCTGCTCTCCAGCTCCAGTGGTATTGTTTTAACAGTAAATCTGTCACATTGTGACAAGGCAGTCTGACATTAATAAGGTATTATTACCCCTTATTGTTTAGAAGTCGAATCCCTTAAATGAGCAGCAATTACTCAGCAGGCCGCACGTCCTGGCTGTGAGAAATTAGCAGTGAGGAGACGTGTCAGGACCTGTCCTCCCCTGTCACTAACACTCTTCACACTAAAGCCTGAGGGCGATGGAGGGGGGGCTCATTTAACAAAAGAAGAGTGAAATAGTCTGAGATTCGAATCTAACAAACGTTGATGGGTTAATCACTTGCTGAATGTACACTGATCACATTTAATCCAATATGTGTCCAGTTTCACAACAGATGCTTGTGTACATTTGGACTGAGACTGGGGTGGGGGTGGTGGGTATATGGGGGGTGCACATTTAACAATTTGGGCTTTAATGAGCTTTAATGAGCAACGAAATATCATTGGACATGCATCACTTCCAAAAGCTGCTGCGATCTATAATTACATCACAATATCTTTTCACTTTGTCCTGCAATTTCAGCAGCAAAAAGGTTAACCATGATTCCCGAAAACTGTAAACTGCACTTGCCATACAGCTGATCACGACATTCACAATAACACGCTTTTATAAACACGCTTTCCACCAAGACACTTACCCCCAACCTATGCAGAACACAAAGAAAATTAGAAAAGGCAAACATTTTAGCGAACTTGGGAACAGGACACAGCATGCATCTCTGGGCATCATGGGATTTTCCCCCTTCTGTGCATCCCCTCTTCCTTCCTATGACCGGGGCAGCGGTGCTCACTTAGTGGCTAAATATGAGACTTGGATTTGAGATATGCATATGAGAACCGCTCCTGTGCCAGGAGGTCCACACAGAGGTTTCCTGAAAAAGGCTTCTCAACCCTGGGACCAATGAGACGCGAGAGATAAAACACAACTTCCTAGCCTTGTCTGTCAATCACAAGCTACTGGGGGCTGTGTCAGTGACCCTGGAAAAGGAAGAGGTCCTCGGAGTGTTCAAAAGAATCCAGTTGGGGAATTCACAAGCATTAAAATTTAAAGTGTGAGAAAGGGGGTAATGATGAGGAAATGAGGACAAATATTCGGTATATGTTTGCAAATGCGAAAGCGAGATTTATCGAGATGTATTACTTGTAGGTTTTCCACTTTCTTTTCCTTTGCCTACCCTGATAGTAGGAAAAGTAAAAAAAAATATATACATTTTCATATATGGAATGAGGTAATTCTCTTTCCTTTCTCTGCCTACCCCTGTCCTTATCGGGAGAAAAACACCTGAGCTTCTGTGGAAATATTTCGTCTGCTCAAGGTTCACTGCTGCAGGGCGCCTTCTCAATAGCATCTCTCTTTCTCATAATCAGTCTAAAGACATTATCCACTTACTGGAGATGAGCTGAGAGGCTGCGGGGGATACGCCACCACGCTAACACGGTTAGTCTAATGGCCACCAGTGAGAGAGCCTAATGAATTTCAGCTCTGAGCGAGTGAGTAGAAGGAGGCGAAGAAAGCCCCAGGGAGAGATGGACTGCTCCTGGGACCTGCTAATCAGATGCTCATGTGGAGATTTTGATATCACGCTCATTTTAGGGACAACAGCTTTTATAAGCTCTGTTGACAAGGTGCAGCCTAATGCAAACAGCCACCCGATTGCCCCGAGGCCTCGAAATGCAGCTGATAAGTGAACTATACAAGTGAGATGAGGACAGATTCATAAGTGCAATGAAAAATCAATAGAACGCTTTTTGTGTGTTTAAGAGAGGACGAGCATTAGCATGTAAACGAGCATGTAAATTTAGCATTAGATACTAAAAACGATACACAGATGATGGATACAAAAATATTTAGTAAAACCTAACAACTGAGTAGACTCATTGTTCATTTTTTCCCCACCTACAAATCCTTGAAGCGTCAAAATAGAAATGGAGGCTTCATTTAAATACACATTAAAATATTTTTTATTAAAACACGTATGAACTTAAAGAACCATCTGTATATGTAAAGTCCTCACAGCACATGCAAGTCATTCAGCAGTAAGGTCCTTCTTCTTAACTACTAGGTTTAACCTTCTCATCTTGGGGAACTGATTCGAGTTCTTTTGCTCTCTCTTGCTCATGGCACTTGCTCATGGTCAGTGTTGTAAAGGTTAGTCTGTTGTACATGACACTGTGTATGTTTGTGTGTATTTCTTGGAAAGCGCACAAGCCCCTCTGACAGGTTTTTCGGCCATGCTCCAAACAACCTCTGTGGGAAATCTGACAACAGCTCATAAATCTGGTGTTAAAATATTTAAATCATTGCCAATTCTGAATGAATTGAACATGTGTACACTTAAAATTGTTTAGTTTGACTACTAAGAATTATGCATCAAAATAAAGCTTCCAAAATACTATCAAATTAAAAATAAATACATATTGTGTTTGGGTAGTACGGGGCAGTCTGGTAAGGGTGCTTTATTGCCTCCTTCACTTCATTTCGCACACCTGCCTTGTCTTTAATCACCCCAAAAGTCCCTTTGCACTCTTGGTGCGCCTGTTTAAATTACATCTGCATCCTTTTGTTTTTCTTAATTTAGCTAATGAAATACTAGGTAATAGAGTAGGATTGGAAAATGACTCAACGTACACATGAGTGCATGTGCTTTCTCCTCCTCACATATTACTCAGCAGGAAAAAAAAAAAAAAAAAAAAAAGCACTGATGAAATAGCACATACAGAACTTGCTGGAGAGCTGAAAGATCCATCTTGTACCACTGAGATCACTGTTCCATCCTGACGCATCTTTCCTCTAGGAGGCCTTGATAATGCCTGCTCCCAAAGCTGAGCAATATATCAGCCTCTCAGGGACACAAATGGGACAAGTGGATGCGTGGCTTTGAACCCATGTTCAAATCCACTAGCTGTACCCCTGGGATAGACTTGCACTCTGCTTTTCTATGGATTTTGCTTACACATCACAGCAAGGCCCGACTTCATCCACACCTGCTCTTAAAAGAGTGTGCGGAGTAGCAGCATCAGCTCAGCCGATGGACTTGATGGCTCTCTGGATGGCGGCGGCATTGAAGCTGCCACTTAATTGGCTCTTATACTAGCTGGCTCACGTATTGCAGCTGTGATTGTAAGGAGGTTTGTAATGACACAGGTGACTATGGGGGTGCTCTGCCAGAGCTGACTGCTCATAAGCTGAGGGGATTGAGAAATGCAATGCACACACAATGACTAAAATGACCGTAACAACAAGACCCAAGAGCACTTATAACAGACAGGGCTGCATGAAGAACCATTTGCCAGAAAACAATATCTTAAGAAAAACAAGCAAATAAGCTTCATTTTGTAAAAGCCTTCAGGTAGGATGATGGTCCATCTATGACAACAGAAGCACTGTGGATGGATAAATCCACTGAAAAATCTCAGATCTGATGAGACATCTCCATAAGAAAACGCAACCTAATGTAAATTTCATAACCCTGATTTGCTATTCCCTCCGGTTTCTGGGAAGAGCTCAGGGCATTGTGGATTCGTTATTTATCCATTTCTTCATTTAAGCCACATGAATACACACAGATTGAATAATAGAGAAGAGGGAATATGGGAATAATTTTGAAGGGGCTGATTAGCACATGGCTAGCTTGGGATAATTGGGTTTAGCTTTTCCCCCCATGGCTCCCCTTTTTCCTTCCCTTTTCCTTATACATTGTCAGTCAAACAGCTACACCATTGTTATATTTGGGGGGAAAAAAAAAAGATTGACAATTTTTGACAAATAAATCAAAAGAATGAATCAATGTATATATATATATATATATATATATATATATATATATATATGTATATATGTATACATACATACATACACACACACACACCTCAGAAAGATTTTTCACAAAAAATGTAAATACAGAGATTCTTCACTACTTTTCTTGTGACCTGGCCGTGTCTTGTTAACAGAATTGTTCGACAGCACTGTGTAACTTAAGAACCAAGACTGAACAAGGGTACGGTTATCAAGGTTAGTTGACAACTCGCTGGTGCACTTGCAACAGTGTGAATGCTAACAGTTTTGTACGTGTTCCATCTTAAATGTTGTTGATTACGAGGTGGTAAAACTAAAGATCCCCACAAAAATGGGGTCATATGTAATATACTAGTCGGCTCATGAGTTTGACAGATTAGCCATCATTGTGATCGATATTGTATTTGATTCTGCTTCATGAAGATTTCTGACATTCAAAAAAGCCGTCTTTGAGGACATCCTCCTAATCGATACACAGTTGTCTGACTGTTTATGTCTGTAGAAAGGACATTATTCATTATAACACTCTCTGGTGTTTATAATAATTTATAAAATCACACCCTCCAGTGTCACCTAAATGAGGATGAGGTTCCCTTTTGAATCTGGTTCCTCTCGTTTTCTTCCTCTTCCATCCAAGGGAGGTTTTCCTTGCCAAAGTCAACTTCAGGATTGCTCGTTAGGGATAAATACAAATGCATTCTTTAAAGCTGCTTTGAGACAATGTCCAGTGTTAAAAGCGCTACACAAATAAAAGTGAATTAATTTGAAAGCATTCCGTTTTAATTAAAATACCTGCAGTTGCGGTATTTTATTTAGGATTTTCATTTTCCTTTGGTTTTACCTGTTGAAAATGATAACCTATTACTTTGCTTCTGAGGTTGCAGACGATCCCTACATTGTTGCTTTATCTAACTCACCAACAAAAATGTAAATGTAAAAAATAAATAATACAAAACACACAACTCTCAAGATCATATTAGCATAACAACATAGGGATTTGACAAACGTTCTTACCAGCAGGTCCGTGGGCAGCATAATCATGTTCTTCGTTGCTAGTTTCATTGGGAGCATCTCCTAAGACCACCGCTGCTGAACACGTGCATCCACGCCAAGACGAATGGTAAATCTCTCAAATGCAGACAGGCTTTGACAGGATACAAGAAAATTACTCCATGGAAAAAAGACTGGGAACTACACCAACCTTCAGCCATGAACTTCCTTCAGTGTAGACATCAGCGGTGAAATTCTGACTGCAGACATATGTGCTACCTCTCTCTATTGTCCCTTCTAATAATGATAACCCACTACTTTAGATCTTCTTTTGAAGGAAAATCAGGAAACTGTACATATGCGACACAGGCGCACTACAACAATGCTTACTCTTATGTTAACGGTCACACATAAACAATTATTTTTCATTGTTAGTCACCAGTCACTGTACTATGAGGTCGCTAATAAGTGTTCCTGCTATTGATTTTCGTAACATTTATCAGTTTGTGGTGCAACTAGCATTGCAAATCAGTTTTCTTGCACTAAAATGAAACATGATTTGGCATTTGTATATAAAATTCAGCAGTGAATATATGCATCATATTATACGAGATGAAGGAGAAGCAGTGTGTGATCTACAGTCTTTGTCTTATGGAGAGTCCATGCAATAAGTTGCTCCATATTTGCATAAAGTTGAACTTTTCTTAACTTTGTTGTGTCGCTTGACACTCCCACATCTACTCTGTTGCTATTGTCTGTTGCTAGCGGTAATCTGCCAATTCCCATCCCACAGCCAACTCTACCTAATCATACCAGGAAAGGTGAAAGCTACGGTAAATGCTTCCTCTGCATGTTTTTAAACTGCTCTTCATGCTGTGTCACTGGGCAGCATAATACACTCAGAGAAAAGTGCTATAACCCTCTTCCACATCTATGGCATCACAGATCCCCACAATTAGCTAATGAGAAAGTATGGCATCGCTCCCATCAACAGAGTAATGGGAGTACTAGCTGTACTAATGGGCCTGTTGTACTCCAGTCATGGATTATTGTGGCATAGTCAAAATTTGATCTCCCAAAGATAGGACAACACTTCCATAGGGTACAGATATTTTATTAAACATTTCTCTGTCTCTTATTGAAAAAAAAAAAAGAAAAAAAAAACTTTTGCAGACCAGGCCTCTGTGTGAATGTGAATTATAAACCATAAATGTTAAAAGAAGAATATCAAATGTTTACTTTAATCTGGGAAGCCTAAATGAGAACC
This sequence comes from Tachysurus vachellii, assembly GCF_030014155.1. Taxonomy (NCBI): domain Eukaryota; kingdom Metazoa; phylum Chordata; class Actinopteri; order Siluriformes; family Bagridae; genus Tachysurus; species Tachysurus vachellii. The sequence goes on along the minus strand of NC_083465.1, from coordinate 10,565,450 downwards.
CTGATTAGGTCCAATGTGATCCGCTTTCTTTGAAGATCCACATTAATAACGCGAACTTCAACACGCTCTCCGGGTCCTATAGCAAGACTTCTTCGCCTCTTGTCAACAGGTAGTTTATCTGGAGTGATGAAGCTCTTTGGGATGAGACCTGATTGGCCCACTCCGATGTCCACGAATGCCCCAAATAAAGCGGTGTTTTCCACACGCCCTGTTAGAACTGTGCCCACATAGAGATCGCTCATGGACACAATGCTCTGTTTAAAGTCCGCTTGCTCAAAGTCTGTGAAAATAGGAGAGGAGACAAGACCAAAAGTGTAAGAGCGAGCAAGAAAAGTAGTCAATAAGATGTCATTAAACATGTTAAAGCAAATTCGTTTTTCAACAAAGTTTCCAAAGATGTTTTCTAAAAACAAAAACACTCAATTAAACCAAAGAATCAGCTGGAGTTGCCTATAGCAAGTGAAATTCTCACTCCTCATACCATCACACTTCTCTAATTCTGAGACAGGGCTCAATTTTTTTTCTCTTCTAGAGAAACGTTCTTTGGGAGGTGCTTTAAGATAAACACAGCCTCTCCACAGGCTCTGCAGTCCAAAAAACATTCATCTCTGATTATTCTAATCCGGGACATCTTACCAAATGCAAGGTTCACATGGCAGCTATTTGTACAGCTGGCTATGAAGTGAGCCTCATCAGGACTCCAAGTAGTGGAAGTGAACCTGTACATTCCTGATGGAAAAGGTAGTATCCCAGAAATGGCACTGCTTACAGCACTGATCACCTTGGTTAATGGGTTTCCCCTGCATCAAGCCTACACCAAATACTTAATATTAGGGTTAATTATCATCTGGCTGTAAAGATATTAACAGGAAGCCTTGTCCAACATGCCTGGAGAACAGTGTCGTCTCACAGGGCTGAGGGTAATGTTAAAACCAGTAGGTTTAATTCTCACAGTAAGTAGCTGGGATTTCACCACTGGAAGAGCATAACTCTGCTTTTGTCTTTAAGCCGCCCACTTTTTCTCTCATTAATGATATATCTGTTGGCAGCACTGCTTTAATAACTTGGGTCTTCCCCCAAATTACATGGCAAGACTTCAAACGCTTGGAGTACCGCCCAGATCTCGCACAGACCAGAGAGAGAGAGACTCTGGGGAGAGGAGTAGACAATCATAGAGAAAGAGAGGGAGAGAAAGAAACAGACAGAGACACAGAACACTCTTTAATCTGTCTGAATTATGGTCATATGGGGAGAGTCCTTTGGTCTGTCTGAGCGTCTGTGCATGTGTGCATTTCGTTGAGGCAACGCATGTGCTGAGTAGTGCAACTTCCAATGATAGAAAATGATGTTGCATTAAATTAGTACGCAATATTACAGAACTATAATAATAAAGATGAAATCCAAGTGAAACACAACAGCATACCCAGCATGCCCATTCTTATTCGGCAGTTCATCTCAGTGACTGCCAGCAACCGGTGATAGTACAATATAAATAACACAAAAACACTTGAGAAGAGAACAGAGAGATCCCAGAGATGATCTAAATCAGGTTGCGTGGATGCTGGATTTTTCTCACCTTGACGAATGTCAAAGCCAGGTGGTTGAGTGAGGCCATCCACGATAAGCTGCAAAGTTTCAGGGCAGGTGTTGAGGGACTGGGCCAAACACTCCAGACCACTGCTCATAACTGAGCTTTTAACTTGCTGCTGGAGCTCAGCACTGCCAAGCTGATCCAAATTACCACCAATCTGAGATAAAAACCTGGAAGAAAAGAAAAATCAAGACTTCAGAAAAATGAGACAGCTCACTGATAAAGTTCATAACAAATGCAATGTTTTGGAGTGATCCACATTAACATTAAAGACATTACTTTACGTTAGTAACATTAAGACACATTACTTTATTTAAGTAAAGTTCCCAAAGTCCAGAGAGATGCTGTCTTAATGAATGGCTTTTTAATAGAGCTCCCCAGAGGCTAGTGGACATGGTGGATAAATGTTGTCTCTACCTCTTCAACCTCATATTCCAACTCAGCCTGGGAAGAGATATCTGACGTGCAAGAAAGGAGGCGAGGAAAGGGAGTAAAGGTGAGACTAATTATACTCTAAATCTTGATCTCCAGGGTCCCAAAGATGAACAGCCTGTCTCCTTCTATAAATCAAGTTGCTTCGCACGTATATCAAGACGGCCACTGGTGGGGCCTCAGTGAGACAACAGAGGCACTCCCTTAAACTCGAGCCCGACCTAACACAGAGCAGATCCAGACACACAGGCTTATACCTCACGTTTTGACTAGCAGCCATAAGTGCAACAGAGGACTGGCAAACTGACTTCAGCTATTAAAGCTAAACAACACAAGAAAGTTAACCTTCAGGATCAATCCCAAAGGTTAAGATCAAGTTTCAGATATTTTTTTATCAAATATGTTACAATATATAGGAATTAAAAACACACACGCACACACACACTGTACATAAAGGAAATGAAAGCTTTTTTATCAAAATATCCTCCAAGATTTTTCCAACAGTTTGTATAGTATTATTTATATCTATTTTTTTCTGATAGCCCTTAAGAATGTCTGAAAAGTAGAACGTATGGAAATCATTCTCATGGAATCAGTACAGAAGTGGGAGGTCAGCGTGTCCAGGGGTGGCTGTGGAATGCTGGGTTGGGGGTCGCGCTGCCGAGCCAGCCTGCTGATGGATAGCCGTCGCCGTCGCAGCCTGACGCCAGCTAGCAACCGCAGCTGTCATCAGCATGAGTGACAGGGCAGGTGTACCCAGACTCCACCTACTTCCTGTAGCACATACAGCCACATTTCTCTGTCTCTTAAATATCCGCTTCATAGGAATTCTAAACTGCTCTGTCAAAATACCGCTCCTCACAACACACTTCTTGGTTCTTGGTGAAGACATAAACTAGTAGATGAACGACAAAGATTTGTAAAATCTAGTAGAAGTGAAGTGATCGGTGTATTTGCATAAACTGAAGAATATCAGTTATGACTATACAGCATGGAGGAGTGTCCGAGGTCTGTGTAGAAATGTAAAAAAAAAAAAAATAAATTAATACATCATAATGTAATAATAATAAAAATAATAATAATGTAAAAATAATGTATTTTATATTATTAGAATTTGTGACACTCATCACCCTCCTTTTAAGAAAACCTGTACATTTATGCAATTGTGCAAACATGATAATAATAATAATAATAATAATAATAATAATAATAATAACAACAAGAGGAATCATACCGACAACAGTTACAAGCGTCAGTTAATATTTACTTCAAGCATTAAAATGCGGAAAAGCGTGATCTTAGTGACATTGCCTGCGGCATGGTCGTTGGTGCCAGACAGGCTGGTAATTCAGAAACTGCTGATCTCCTGGGATTTTCTCGCAAAAGTCGATAAAGTTTACACAGATTAATGCAAAAAAACAAGTTTAGTGATTGGAGGTTCCTTGTTAAAGTGATGTCAGAGGAGCAGGCTAGTCTAATGAGTATTCTTTACAACTGCTGTGAACATCTCAGAACACACGGCACTTCAAATATGGATGCAGATATGCTGGAACAATCAACATCAGGATGTGCTACAGTCAGGCAAGAACAGTGAGAAAAAGGCCAGAGCTGTGTCTGAAAATACCCAACACTCTACTATACTGTAGGCAATGACAAAGCATCAGTATGTCCTGATTCTAAGTATACATAAAATCAGGAGATGAGAAATACCCCGGATGACCTTCTGCTTCTGTTGTGATTCTGCAGCATGAAAACAACAAACCACAGCCCTTTCCAAAAGGTACACTCAATTAAATTGTTAAATTGTATATGCAATAAAATAAAAAGTGAAAACTAACAAATAAATAAATACATATTTTTTGGTTATGACGACATCATAAGTCCTACGAACAATGCCAAGACACCAGATGTAGTAGGTCAGTAGGTGCTCTCTCAGTACGCGATTTGGGAACCGTTTTTTTTTCAGCATCCAAAATCGCAATTTGAAGGTACTCCAGAAAGGTTGCTGCAATCCTCTAAGGAGTCAAGGAGGAGTCGGGTTAAAAAATTGGATACCCTGTATAGTCACACGGCTGCAGCACAGTTTGTACACATGGTTTTCAGTTACAGCCAACACCACCACATTCACCGGCAGCTCAGATATTCATGAAAGCCAATCAAGGATTGTGTGTGTGTGTGTGTGAGAATGTGTGTGATTGCACATGCAAAAATGAATGAATTATTATTCCTAAGAGCAAAAGAAGGTTATGCTTACATTTAATGGTTGTTGATTTGATCATATGAAGATAGCATGATGAGTCACGGTAAACACTTCTGAGATATCGTCTGTAACAATGAGCAACTATCAATACATTCGGACCTAGTACTGAGAATTTAAATTTTGTTCAACACAGGATGAAAACAAGCTTTTCATAACCAAGAGTCATGAAGCTTTTATTGTCATTTCAACCATATATAGCTGAAACAGTACACAGTGAAATGAAACAATCTTCCTCCTAGACCATGGTGCTACATAAAGACATCACAGAACTGAAAGTTAAAAAGTAGAAATTAACCTTTTAACATAACGTGAATGTGCGTAACTTTGTGCAAACAGTGCAATACAAAAATCAGTGCAGGGCAAGAGGATGTGTGAATGGACGTGTTGGCAACCAGAGAAACATCAAATATTGACGAAAGACTACTTTTTCTTTTATTGACCAATTTATAATAGCTCATATACAACATTTCCAAAGAAGCAAGATATGTAAGAATATCGATAAGGAGAAGTGGTGGCTCCAGATATTTGAGGATTGGGGTTGAAGCCCCAGCACTGCCATGCTGCCACTATTGGGCCCTTCAGCAAGGCCCTTAACCCTCTCTGCTCCTGGGGTGCTGTATCATGGCTGACCCTGTGCTCTGACCCCAACCTCCTTAGTTCAGATATCCGAAGAAAGAATTTCGCTGAGCTGTAATGTATATGTGATAAAATAAATATTCTATTTTTGTACCCTCCATTATTTCCAGTGATTAACGATCTAGATGCCGGAATATATATATATATATATATATATATATATATATATATATATATATATATATATATATATATATATATATATTTTTTTTTTTCTTTCTTTATATTATATATATATATATATATATATATATATATATATATATATATATATATATATATATATTTACACTTTTTTGAGAGTAAATATTAATGCTTTATATAAAAAAAATGCTTTTATGAGAATGCTTACTTTGCAATCATTAACAGTTCTGATGTTCTGAGCCCTGGGTTTAGTAAAACAACTTAAAAAAAAAAAAAAAAAAGAAAAAAAAAAATATCAATGCCTTTCCATGTGAGTTTGTGCACTGAGTTATGAAGTGCTAGGAATATAGAAACACCCACATGCACACACAGTTGACGAATTCCAATGTGTCTCCCAGCTTATGCAGTCTGTATGTGGTTATGTCTATACTTCAGTATCACTGCACAGGGTCACATGGGAGGTGCTGAGTACAGTATATCTGCAGCTGGATCTGCCACTGAACTCAGATCAGAACAAGCTCTTTCAACCAAATCTCAGTTGAGAGCTGATAGCAGGATCAGATCTCCCCATGAGGATCAGTAGAGAGTTAGGGATCATGTTATACTCCTGGGCTCCATTTACCATCCCTGTAAATCAACCGCATGCCCGCTTTCAGCTACATGCATCCTATCCAACACAGTCGCCCCACCTCTGTGTTGCTCATCAGAGCCGCTGGGTCTCTGTGGCCGTCTCCCTAGAGCTCCGGAGGCCGAGCGACCCAGGCGCGCTGGCAGAAAGGAGAGCTGCAGTGCTGCAGTCTGGCTGATTTATGAAGAGACGTTTTGCGGGTGTGGGAGGTGGCGTCCCATCAGGCCACGGGCTCGGGTTTCCCCTGGTGTGTTTGTGTTTAGAGGAGTCGAGCGGCGCACGGAGGTGCTTCTCCATGGGCCTAATGAAAAGCAGCTCTGCTCCAAATATACAGGCCATGCGGTGGGCCTTGAAAGCGAGGCTCTCCAGACTCTGCAGTGTGCATTCACTCCCATTTATTTAAGATGCCATTTTGTAGGAAAATACTTGACAGGACACCTTCTGTATAAATTGTATGAAGCGAGGCTAAAAAAAATAAAAAAAAATAATAATAATAAAAAAAAAATGTTCAACATTAAATATCAATTAAATAAAAGATGGTGGTTTTTGTATGCGGTGTTGTAGAAACAAATCAGCTGGTGTATATTAACAAAAATGACAAAAATGTTTTAAGTCTCAATAATAGGTGGAGTTTGGCTCACTTGCATCTTGACATCAGCTCAACAAAACACTTCTCTGACAAGGATGGTCTCTTCACAGAGATTGGCAGTTAGCATGCTGCTAATTTGAGAGAGAGAGAGAGAGAAAAAGAGAGAGAGAAATGCTCCCTCCCTGCCATCCTGTTTCAAAAGGAAATACGTCATGAAATAGAATCAAATCGCGACATTTGATTGGCTCTCAACATTGGCTCTCAAGACATTTCATAGGCACTTTAGACAGCCAAGCTGTAAGCACTTACAGCTGTGAGCAACACTTTAAACGCCAATTTCCACACTCACTATTTATACAGTTGTTTTTTGGGACAACTTCATAACCCTTGTTTTTGGAACAAAAATCTTTTCCCCCCATATAATTTTTCTTTCATTATCTCACAACCAAGACAACTAATACTGTTCCAGTTCGAGTATTATTGGCTAGGCTAGTGTGCTAAACATTTCCAATCCTCAACAGCAAAGTCAGCTCATATACTACACACCACTATATATGATGCTTTGCAATTTGTTTGCTACTCTCATGCGACTTTAAATGTTGTCCACGTCTCCCAGGGGGATTTTTCGAGAGGTGTGTAGTCGTCTTTGGCACACGTGTCTAGTTTTTTAACCAACTTTCCTTTGGAAATGCATCAATGGGTCAGTTTGTGTGTGCGTGTGATGTGGGGGTGGTTCCCACTGGTAAGGCTAAGAGTATCAGGTTCATCACATTAGAGCAACACGATCCACACATTACAGCTTGATGGCCCACGCTACTCAGAGTGGCCATCGTGCAAGAATCCCTCCCCGAGTGAGAGGAGAGTGGGCGCACTTTGCCTGCACAAAGCACGTGTCTGAATCCGAAACTTTCTTCGCTTTTTCTCAACCGTCTTGCATGACATCACATCCGGCAAACATTCCCGGCAGTGTGGTTTATCTAGAAACAGAGGCATGAAGAAGAGCGCATGACAGAAGAAAAGACTGATGAGGCCAATGCAGAAATGGGCTGTAGATTGTTGGGAGTACGTCAAGCTTGTCAGTCATTATAAAGCCATTGTTCAGATGACCTGCTCGCATCATTAGTCATCTCGTTTCAGCTCAGACGGAGACTTCGGCACACTTTATTAACAATAACCCAAATTCCTCCTATACCCCCAGAAAATTGTGCTTAAGGTCTGCTACATTAGCTGGGCAGTACATTAGTAACTCTGCACTGCTGGTGGCCATGTTTAATCAAACGCCGTTTCGCCAAGAAAAACAGGCCGGGGCTCACAGTGACAATTGGCGTCTAGCAGAACATCCATTAGCACAGCATTTGGTAACGATAGAGTCTGTCAATAATACAGCAGTCAGCTAGGGAGGCTTTTCTGCCTGGTTTAGTAGGAAATGAAGCCGAACGGAGAGAAAGGAAAACAAACAGAAGGAGAGAGAAGGCGGGAGGATATGACAGGGTGATTATTCCCCCTCTCCATGCCCCTAAGTGGCTTTATTAGACCTCTAACCCCCACAGATGCCTCTGGTGACAGATTTGGTCAAGAACTGGTAGACAAGCACTGGGTGAACAGACACTATACAAAAACTGTTGGTCAGGCTATTGATTAATCAAAATTCTGTAAATGTGTACACTTTTCAGGCATGAAAACACGCACACACACATTATCTATCTATCTATCATCTCTACACAGTATCTTCTATACTGGAAAATAGGATCAAAACCTTACACCAACTAAAGCGTAGAATTCCAAATTAGATAAATTTCCCGTTGCACACAGGAACATTCATTTTCACTCGCAGCTGTTAAACATCCGCCCCCAGGAGCTTCCACACTGGCATGTCTCCTGGCATCAGCCATCGTGAGTGTCAAATTGGAGCAGCCTAAACAGACTGGACTAGCACAGCTGCAGGCATAGCTCCCATTCACAACCACCGAGCCAGCAGCACATGCTTTTCATATGAGTAGCACTAGCACTAACTCTCTCTCTCTCTCTCTTACACACACACACACACACACACACACACGTGTGAGAAACACACTGAGCCAGATGCTACCACTCCATTTATGTGAATCGACTCTCCAACAGTCCAAGCTATCAGTGCATTCATACCAAGAGGAGAGTCAGTGCAAGCATACCAGCAGGTCAGATTCTCACCTCATGGCAATGCTGTATGACTCAGGATGGATGCACGTTTGGTCCAGAGGATTAATTTTGTTGCATATGCCTTTGCTCTTCTTAGCTGTTGACTTCTCGGCAGTTGCAGAGTTGGCATTTTCACCTGAGCCAAAGCTATTTGAGGGAAAACAGAACGCACATTACTACTGGTGAATTTGCAACAGGGCTGTAAAAACATCACTGTACAAGATCTTAACGTTAGCTCTCTGTGGAATTGGCAAAATGATCCCCTCATTACGTAGAAGAAGATGCAAATAGGACTGTTGAATAATAATTACTCCCACATAACAGGTCTAAGACTTATACTGTGATTGTGGCAGCTTGTAAGCGGTAATGTCGTAAAAGCGGTAAGTGGGAAAAACAAAAACAAACAAAACCAAACAAATACCTCTATGGAAGTGCTTTGCTTATTAGCTTTGTCAGAATATCTAAAGCTTCATGTTTACTCTTACAGTTACACTAATATAGTGAGCTTTAAATATTTGTAATATCATCAGACAACAGCGAGTAGCTTAGCAACAAGCTAGCTGGGGAAAATTAGTAATAACTAATGCTGACTTTTACTGTCTCAAAACAGCAGTTATGTCTGGAATGGTCAATGTTAGAAATTTAAGCATGCACAATGTCTGTCTGTTAACTGACCTAAAGCCAATACTGCTATAAACTAATATTAGAGTACAGAAGGGGTGAGTTATGCTGTTCACAGCGTGTGTGTCCATGTTGATTTGACATCACTCTGTAAACCAGGAAGAGAAAGGCAAGGTAGTCGAAGTTGCCTCAAGTACATTGCATCAAACACAGCACAAGCTTTGCGTCCTATCCCAGATGAACTGTGTACCGAGAAGATACAAATGTGCACTATAAATCAAGTTATGTAAACTTATTTCTTATCATTTAATCCAATCGTCAGGGCAGGTTGTAGATAATGAACTCAAATTCATAAGTTTTGGAAAAACAAATGGAAAGTAATACACTGTCTTGACCAATTGTGAGTTGAGACAAAGCTTATCATGTTGTGTTTAAAGAAGAAGGCTTTAAACACTAATTATTTACACTGAACCAATTTGCAGGGTATCATACATACAATTCACACCTATTTGCAATACAAGGCTAGGGCGCAAAACCCCAAACAAACTATTATAGAAGGAATGATGGATTGAACCCCAGACCCAGGAGATTTGAAGCACCAACCCGTCCTCCATGAAGTACTTTTGGAATTTCATCTTCTGCATTAGAACAGCACCATAATATATTTGTCTGCTAAAATTACAACCTAAAGAAGAAACTTGTCAGATATCATGTATTGGCATTAGCACTGGTACCTTTGTGCAGTCTCTGGGTTGATGCGGATGAAGCCAGCGGATTGCTGGAAGCTCTTTGGGCCAAGGCCTTTGACCAGCTTCAGTTGCTCTCGGTTGAAAAAAGGCCCGTTCTTTTCTCGCCACTCCGCTATGCTTCGTGCCCGGCCTGCATTCAGACCTGCAACGTGCCTATGGAAAAGAAAAAAGAAAAAAAAAAAATGCAAAGGCTTCCTTTGCTACTTGTGTGTCTTATAATACTCAATGAACCTTTGAAAGTAACAGAATGCTAAACAGGCACTGACTTTCCATTTTATGCATTTCTCATCTTAACTGCAACTTTGAAATCCCGAATGTCTTGGAAATTAGTCACTGCCACAGATGTCAATACCTCCCTTACACTATATATCCTGAGTGAAAATTGCACTTTGAAAGTACACCCAAAGGGCATGGAAATTCTATTTCATATTAATCAAATCCTTACATGTTCACGTGTGAAATATTAGTACAAATATTGAGAACATTTTCCAGAGCAGTTACCAAAAGCTTTCCTAAGATCTTTTCCTAAGATCTTAATAATCTTTGTGACCTTTCTATTTCAAACGGGCAGGCTTCTAAAGTTTTGGTGACAGTGTGGGGAATTTAAAGTGGCAGCTCCTTCCAAAAGCAGCTATGTAAACATAGTATGTCATCACTTATAAATAAGGCCTGTATTACATTCGAGCCGTGAATGTGCAGTTTGTGTGTGCGAGTCTGGAGCTAAGAGCTCATTTAAAGTCAGGTAAACAAATGACCTGATCTCTGACTGCCTCACACTTGACCACTACTGGCCCTAGATGACACGATACAGTTTTCAGATCCAATATCATAAGTTTGAGTAGTTTCAGTAAAAAGGCAGCGTGCATTTAGCCCATGTTTTCTGGTGTCTTAAGAGTGTGTACAAATAACATTAAGCGCTAAGACAGAGAGGCATACAGAAACGAGAGCTTGACTGGCATTCTGGTTTGGATTTGTATTAATTCAAGCTTCAGTTCAAAGAAAAGCAAACATTATGCTATTAGCTCTGAACTTTCTCCCAAAAGTAACTGAGGAAATAGGCACAATAAACAGTAGTGCCTGTGTGCTTGTGTGTGTTTGCTCATTTCACCATTACAGCATTAGAAAGTTCATAAAATCTCATGTAAAGAACAAAATGTACCACTATCACATGTATACAATTAGTATTGAGATGTGAGTGAATGCTTTAGAAATAAAAATCAGATTCATCACCATGGAAATCTGGGGAAAGCAGAAAACAATAATGTTACTGAAAGTGACAATTCAAGTGTGTGTAGGTGTAGGTGTGCATGACTGCAGACTGGCTTGGCCTGAGTGGGGTGTCAGACTAAACAGAGCAGTACGCAGTAGTGGGGAGGCGAGTGTGAAGTTGCCATGTTGTGACTGCTGCTGGAAACTATTTGGTTTGTACCTCATCAATGTCTCAGAACAGATGTTGATGTCCACTCCCACGAAGCTCACACACTCCTGCACCACGCTGTCCAGCGCGGACCTCAGCAAGGTCTGGGACACGTCGTGCTAAAAAAAGAGCAAACTGGATTTTACATACGTGTGACACAGAAGGCAGGAAAGTGACATCGAAGACAACTGTTGAACCTTCGACTTCGATTTTTATCTGCAAACCAACCTTTCCAACAAATCAGATGTACGATTAAAAAAAAAAAAAGTGTCAATGCTGTGACAGCACTTTCCACTCGAATACAAAAGGGTCTATATTGCAAATATTTAGCTATGTAGCCATCCTGAGATCCTTCTGGAAGGGGTGGGATTATCTGAAAGCTATTACATCTTGTCAAAATCACATTCCAAAAAATATGCCTTTCCACAAGGCCACTGTTGTTTAGTCGTGGTCAGATCTGAACCTGAATACCTTGTGGTTTTAGTACTGGTTTGAGAGGAGAGACAAGAAAAGCAGAAGAGTGTGGATCGCTTCACCTCGACAGAGATGGAAAGACGTTCGGAGCCTGTTTTCATTGGAAAGCGGCTAGGACACTTCAAAGCTCGCTCACAGGGGTTTTCCATTAAGTGCAGGGAATTGATAAAGTTAATCCAACCCAACTATTCACACTTTGGAGGCCTTTTTCTTTTTTCTTTTTTTTTTTTAAATGGAGATGGTATTCAAAGGGAAGCAAACCACAAACCAGAATCCAAAACTGACAAAAATTAGTACCAAGTGGTGAATTCTGACCAGACATTGTATTATGAACGGAATCATATCCATATGGAAAGTGTTACCGGTGATAGACGTCTAGATATAATAGCAGTAGGGTGATTCTCAATAATAGTGTTTTCAAACTTTTGGCTGCCAGTAAACCTGTATGATAAATGTTACAGACCCACTCCAAACTATTCAAACATTAGGTTCGTTATTTAAATGTCTCTAATAATAATAATAATAATAATAATAATAATAATAATAATATGGCTACTTATTTCTAAAATTATTGCCAACAGAACAAATTCGGTCAAAGTTGACATTATTAATAGTGTCTTAAATCAGTACATTTGATTTTCTTAAAGACTAAGGGTGATTTCTCATACATACGCAGAGTTTAATTCTTTAGATCGATTAATCAATTATTTGAATTAATCCGCAGTCGATCATTTTAAGTGCAGTTCAAAAATCATTGGTTCTCCAAGCTCATGTCAAAAATCAAAGGTGTTTTTTTTTTAAACTAGAGAAAGTTCATAATACATGCTCTAGTATATCATTCGTGGAAAGTTCATATCTTCTGATCTTTTGCATTTAAAACAAAAGGCCCAACAGATGCGCAGCTTGATTAAAGGTATTCAGATAAGCACTGAGTCACACATTAGAGTCATCACATGAAAGAGTATTAAAACTAGAGAGAACACAAAAGAGTGATGAATCTAGAATCTGGCTCCTGTAATCAGTTTTCATTTGGGGGAAGTCCAACAGAAGTGACTTTTATTAGAGTGCCAAAAAAAACCCCACTAACCTAAAGCAAGATGGTGTGTGAAAGAAGTGTGGTGATGTGAGTCTAACCAAATCTAATTCCAACCTAACAAATGTGCCCTGATGTGTGTAAATGTGTGTATTGTTGGGCTTGCACATATACACATATACATTTTCTAATAAATTAATAACCACCAAACAAATAACTCAAGCAATCAAAGACAGGAATTTTACTGTATTAAAGTTCATAATACTTTTACCACTAACGTGATCTACACTTTCGTGCCCACGGACAAACATTCACGGGAAAATGGAGGAATGGATTTCACATAGACAGAAACAATAAACAAGGATTTCCCATGCAGAAAAAAGTAGTGTGTATTAATAACGATGAAGATAACAATGGAGATGAAGACAGAAAACAAACTGCAGTCTAGTTGGATATAATTATATGATGTTAAGAAAACCCAAAGAGGGACATCAGCAAACCCAATATTCTAGTCAATGTGCCTTGTACAAGTACAGTACATCTCTTGGTCCATGGAAGGATCTAGAATGTGTTACAGGACATGCCTAAACAAACAGAATCCTGAAGACCAAGCAGCTATCAAAGTCAGGACAAATTCAACACAGCTGAACACCTGAGAAGCCCATCCTCATCATGTTAAGATTTACCCTTGGCTTCTTGCTTCTCTGCTTTAATAAGGATGCCTTTAATGGTGCTCGACAGGATGCATAAAAACAGCTACCTGTGACCTCTAATGGGTTCTGAAGATGTTTGCGCAAGAACAAATTTTAGGGTTTCACATTGACAACAGGGAATTCTTCTGCGATATCTACTTTTATGTTGATTTCTAAATAGCTGAAACCGTATAGCTGAAGACTACACATACTGTGTTTAATTAACCCTACTTGTGTAGTACATGTAATGGTTGTATCATCTGGATACCTTCTTTTGTGCTCATGCTTCCAATAAAGTCATAAAGTCACATCTTTCCCTGGCTCACTGCTCAGCCTGCGTATGGTCCAAATAATCCTCAGCTTTCATTTCACCCGATCTTAACACTTAGGAAGGTGAGAATCACGAATGGGACAATGTCAAGCGGCACCCTGGAGAAAACTGAGTGATATGAGATGACCTTGGGTAAAAAAAACAAGCAAGCAGATTTCCCATACTTATAATAATAATCCTGAACAGAGGGTACTTGCACACAGAGATGCACATATTAGTTCACATATCTTACATTATATTAGCATTACTTGCTTGTATCCTGGCAGAATGAGTCCTAGAGAGCCACCATTCATGGTGAACCTCGTTCAAATTGATGAGGTGTACACCAGCTTCCATAGGAAAAGAAAAAATCTTTTAATTTGCAACAGTCAAGGACAAAAAAAAAAAGAGTCGCTAAAATTAACCCGATTCAACAGCAACGAACTGGAATCAATTAAGTCAGTAGGACTTGAGAAAGAGGAAGATACTATAGTTCTGTAATTCTGCGGATCTTAAAACTGACAAATCTAAAACGTTTAGCCGCAAATAAAGCTTATATGAGTGAAAATGCTTATTCTCTATAGTCCAAGTTTGTGACACTTATCATCTGCATTATTGTTCCACCACTGGCCAAGATGTGCATGTTCGTTTCCCTTAAACGATAATACCATTAGAAACGCTCATCAGTCATTTTCATTGCTGCAGTGACATTAAGACCCTGCGACCGAGGCCCTATGAGAAGCATAAAATTAAATATCTTAAGGGTCATTTAATGCTACATGAGCTATGGCATTGCCCCTAGTGGATACAACAGTCAACTGCAGCTGTCGACAGATTAGGTTAGAGAGCGAAAAGAAAAAAGCTAAATATTTAGCTGGATATCTAAGCTTACATGTTTCTGGAAATCACCTGTAATGTGTAGAGTTTTTCGCATGATCATGGCTTTCATGTGAATAGAATACACTAGGTAAAATAGTATTGAGCAACTCACACACTCCCAAGTGTAACATTAGAGAGGTGACAGTTATGCCAGAATGATTTTGGATTGCATATTAGGAAAAGAAAAAGGAAATAAACACAAAGCTATTTACTTATATTACATAAGGGGCTGATTAAATAAAGAAATGCTTTTGATGGGCTTTTTTTTGGGGACAAATTAATTTTTTTAATACACAATTGATTATAATATCTTAGAAAAAGTTATGAGAGAAATATATAAACCATACATTAGATTTTAAAACGCAGAAGAATAAATATACTAAAATGTGGTAATTATTTCTATAGTTATATTAACCTATATCAATGCGCGTTAATCTGAACGCAACCTGCGACTATGATACCAAGCTACCCCATGCCCGAAACACCGCACCTCCCACAGGTACGTTGACTGACAGGAGATCAGCAATACTTCAACACGCCCTCAAGGGACTTTCCACAAAGCATAACCAGTATTTCCTAGTTCGTGACCTAAAAAAAACTGCAGCTCCTTAGTGGTGGGATGCAACCTGAGAAGTGTGTGGACAGGTTCCCATATAGTTGCACCCTACCCCTAGGGGTAGCTACTTGGCAGCCATTTGGTTGCACAAGGCCTCAGGCATGGATGAAGTGAAAATTCTCACAGTCCTTGAGCAGACTACAAGAGGAAGACACCCGAAAATGACGCCTTCAGGCACGACAGCAAAGGAATGCACGCTCATTAGGACCCTATCAATCATGATGGACAACAAACTATTTTAGAAGGCAGTTAGTTACAGGCAGTTATGTGCAGGGGTGTGCTAATTTATGAGTTTGGACAACCCCACTGTGAATATTAGCACTAACATTCTGTGGAGAAAAACCCACAAAGACAGCATACAATCAAGAAAGGGAACTGGCAATGATGTGTGTCTGTTGGCGGGCTGTCTGTCACTCCAGGGTTTTGAGCACCAGAGAAATCCAAGACGTGTCACTCCTGAGTGAAAAAAGCTGCATAAGGGACTAAAAATAGACAGACAGAGGAGTGGTACATCTGTGATTACAATGGTAAAAAAAAAATGGCTCAGGGTCTGAATAATAAAATGAAAACCAGGCCCTACAGTTGTACAGGCCTTCATCCATCCAAATACAATACCACTAGGTTCATTTTGTGACTGGAGTTTTAATTTGTAGTGTAGACTGTCAAAACTACACTACCCAAAAGATCTGCACTTAGATAAATGTAAGGCTGACTTAAACATGATAATGATCTTTTCTTCTATCCATTTACCCACGCACACATATATACACACATGCACCCCCTCCATGTTCATATTGGAACAGAAGGCTGACAGCTGAGCTCTAACATATCTTCACAGAGGTGGCTGCCCTGAAGACAAAACAGCCCAAACTCAATTAAGGCATCTGGGAATAAGGAGAGAAACATTGGTGTGAGTCTGCATACCTTTTAAGCGCTTACATTTGATTCGCCTGTCCGCTTTTTCTTATATATACACATACGATGCAGCTTTAACACAAATAAGTCAGGCAGCACAAGGGATAGACCAGCCCTAAAAAATAACACATACATCGAAGACACACACTCTACACTCAGCTTCACCTCCAGTAGGCTTCTGAGTCTCTCTCTGTCAAACACACACACACACACACACACACACGATTAAACTCAGGTGCAAGGTCCTATTTGGCTTGGACGAGCCCCAGTGCCAGAACAAAGTGTTTCTGTCCGCACTCAGCCCAGTTAACAGCTTTTTCATGAAAACCTGCCATTCTAAGATGTCAATCAGTACGCTGCTCTCCTCTCTCTCTCCCTCGTGACCCAACACGAATCTAACCAGCTGCAGGCTCCGAAAACACACTTCCCAGAGAGAGATGAAAACACAAAAGATGTTTGATTGGGGGATCCCTTTACATACCTCCCAACCCTTTGCCTTCTGTGTAACCAGAGCCCTGCGCTTTCAGCAAAACATGAAAGACTCAAAAGCCGAAGAGCAAAAAAACAGCTGAGCTCATCCTGACACTTGTTGAAGACACACGGCAAAGACAGGACTGGGGTAGAGGGAGAAATATTGTTAGCATTAGTATACGTTCCTGAAACCACAACACTCTTAATTAATTTCAGAAATACTGTCACCATAAACACTGAAATATTCAGTACATGGTTTTTAGTACTTCTTGATGCTGATATTGATATATCATTGAGCATCCTACTTAATTTAAACAATCAGTGTTCATCACTGTTTTTGTTGGTTGGCAGCCATATGTTCTTTAATTCTTGTTTGATTTATTTTATCTGCCCACTTTGAGGTTAGCGGTGTTTTGCACATTTTATACACAGTTGCTATTGTATATCTGTTTACAATTGCATTCTGTACCATCTGTTAATTTATCTACCATCTGTTAATAATTTATCTATTCTAGTGTTAATTTCGTCAGACGAGACGAGACGAAATATATTCAACAACCTTTTTTTTTTCATGACTAAGACGAGACGATGACAAGACTGCACCACTGTCCAAAAACACTGACTAAGACTAAATTAACATGCATTATTGTTGACAAAAAAGACGAGACGAAAATGTTTTGTATAAAATAAAAACTAAGATAAAATCTCTCTTCATTTTCGTCTACAATTGTCTCTGCTTTTCATCAGCTGTTACGCTTTTAAAATATTCACAACGAGTTCGCGGCTTCGCTGTTGCTCAAGTTACAGGTCCGCGAAGCGGATCCCGCTTATTATATTGCTACCTACCAAATAAATCGATAATTTGACTCAAAATGATGATTTAAAAAGGAGTTTATTGATTTAAAAACAATTGTATTGTTTCCGCTAAAGAAAATAGTGCGCGCTGTCTCTACGGTTAGAATCCTGTGTGTCCATGGCAACGCTCTGTTTTTCGTGGCAACGGTGTGTTATAGTTTGCAGCGGTCTGTTATCAAGAAATAAAATAGTGTGTGTAGAAAGAATTTGTCCACACGCCGCGCAAAATAAATAAATAAATACTCCTGAGCACAAGTCCACCCCTGGTCTAGTCAGGCTTTTTGCTTTTTGTGTTAAATTATATTTCCTGTCGCTGCGCAGGCTCTTTTATTGTACATGACAGCTTATGTCCCGATGACCGGTCTTTGCATTACGATTAAAAGCAGCATCAATAAAGTAAAAAATGTGATGTGCAGTCAAGTTCGAGTGTATGCACTGTTTAAACGAGTGTTCTCAACTTCTCACTGATACTTTTGTGATTCGCGGAGTTTTGACAAGTTTTATAGCCTTGATATTCTTATTCAAAAGTGGTGACAGAAAACCTCAGCACACCCAACATGAAACCTCTTCCCACGCCTCTGTCACAATCACATCATAATCAAAATGAATAATTAGGCTTAAAAGCAAATGTATATGTAAGGGAATAAGGGAATATGCAATACATACATATACATATATACATATACATATATACATATACACACACACACACATATATATATATATATATATATATATATATATATATATATATATATATA
Source organism: Tachysurus vachellii (assembly GCF_030014155.1). Taxonomy (NCBI): domain Eukaryota; kingdom Metazoa; phylum Chordata; class Actinopteri; order Siluriformes; family Bagridae; genus Tachysurus; species Tachysurus vachellii. Next base: position 10,547,199 of record NC_083465.1, on the reverse strand, counting down.
TATATATATATATATATATATATATTTATACACACCTATAGTTTTGATCTTAGGCTTTTCATTAAGTTATTTATTTCCACTATAACACTTGTGTTCCTGATATTATTGCATTTAATGAGGCCTCGTTGTATTTATTCTTACAATAGATTCCAGATGTGGTCAAGCTACAATTTTTTGACTAAAACTAGACTAAAATTAAAAGACTTAGTTGACTAAAACTTGACTAAGTTACCTTGAGTTTTCTTTTGACTAAAATGACGAGACTTTTAGTCGACTAAAACTAAGACTAACAAAAAAGATATGTGAATGACTAAATATGACTAAAACTAACAAGGACATTTGGCACAAGACTAAGACTAAATTAAAAATAGGTGACGAAATTAACACTAATCTATTCACTTATTTTTTTTGTTTCATCCGCTTACATTATATGTGTGTGAATGTGCGCACCTTTTAAATGAGAGCATTCATTTTGTTGTGCAGCTGTACATTGACAATAAAGTATTCTATTCAGTTCTATTCTGTGTTGATAACAGCCACGTGTTGATGTTTAAGATATTTATGTAATTTAAACATTCTATTTATTAGACCTGACCATGAGGCAAAGTATCCATAAAATCACTGCAAGATGCCATGAATTTAGAGGAAAGCAAATCTCGTTGCTTCGTACTTCCTGTACGTGACGGTCGCGTCACTGCTTCATGTTAACAAATAATATCCAAGTGTGTGGAATTCACAATGCTCATTTGAATGACTGGGGCAGTGCACGGTGAGATCGGCTACACACGTGCTCCCAAGATGACGAGTAGGGATTTTAAAATAAGGCCCACGCACACCTTTACTCCGAACTCATGTTACACAGAGTGAGAGTAAGTCATTCAAGTCATCAGCTCCCCCTTGGTGTGTGTATATTTCACTGACCTGTCTTTTTACCCTTTACTCCGTGTTTGAGCTGCGATTGTATCCTTATCTGGTGAGAGCCAATGGTTTTTGTTTTTTTTTTCCGTTTTGGACAGGCTGGAGAACGAAGTACACTGCTCAGATAACAAAATATACAGAAAACCCAGGCTGAGTAACGAAAATGTGCAGATTGTAAGTGACAGCAGTTGATTTTGCAGTCGTTCTCTATACTTTATCTTTAGCTAGGTAGCTAGAGTTAAAAAGCTAAATTGCTATCATTAGCCTTGGGACTAAGTCAAGTGTTAGGGAAACCATTAGAGAGAGTAAGAGAGAGAGAGAGACAGAGACACACAGAAACAGAGAGACACATAGAGACAGAGAGAGAGAGAGTAAGAGAGATTGAGATTTATGATTGTTGTCTGGAAAATACTGTTAAATTTTCAATAGCCTGTAGACACAATGATGAAATCACGCGTCTGAGACAAGTGAAGGTGAACAAACGGCTCACATCATTCACTTTCCCACGCTACACTGAGTCGCTAACTATCCATCAACCTCATCATCATCAGTCAACTTAACGTCAATCAGTACTCTTCCCCTCATTTCCTTCCCTTGCCTTGGGGGAAAAGATTTTAGCAGGGAGCAGAACTTTAAGACCCATTACAAAAAGGAAGCTGCCATTTATTGACATGACATCACCTGCTCAGCTTACCGGAGTTCTTTTTCTAATCTGTCCCACAGCAAAACCTGTCTCAACATTCACAAAAAAAAAGATTATAGGATTTTCTTCTTAGTATCTTGGGCAACCTTTACTGGAGTGTTTCTTTACTGCCTTCGACCTCAAGACGTTTCCTGAGGATGGTGATTCCAATCAATTTGAATTATAACAAATGAATCCGAGTGTGCTTTGCTTTATAATGTCGATGATAATACTATAAACTCCACTAAGATATACTATAAATACTATACTATAAATATACTATAAATACTATACTATAAATATACTATAAATACTATAAACTCCACTACTCCACTAAACTAAAGATTACACATGCTCCAAGCTGAAAAAAAGCCTAAATACAAATGAGGTACATTTATCATAAGCACTATTATGTAGATATATAGTTATTTAAGAAAATGGAGAGAAAAGATGTCTTGGAGAGTAACAGTGATGTACATAGACAGTTAAACAATAGAGAGAGAGAGAGAGAGAGAGAGAGAGAGAGAGAGAGAACTTCTAGGAGAGTGACAGCTTCTTTAATATCCGGGGTTGTGTATGCTGTTTTCCCACACAGCTGGGTAAGATGGTAAAATGTGCCCTCTGGGACTTTTAAGAGGCTAAGGAAATCTGAACACGCTCACTCCACCTTTCTCACAGTGACTGACAGTTCACTATATAAACCAAAGTGCACGAGGCCGCACCTCCTGTGACGGGCCACAACGCTACGGTGGATGAGGAACAGATCATCAACCACAAGCCGGTACAAAAATCCATGCATGTAGAGGACGTCACACCAAGTTCATAAAGGTTTATGTAACATTAGACTGCTGGTCCAGGTGTTATATGGTGAAGTCGAGGTAAAATCCAATATATTCGTGTCTAAACTAAAATGATAAATAGGGGAATAGTGGACCTATAGGAAACATATTGCACAAGCGATATGGTCCTATATCCAAAACAGAAAACAAAATCTTTTACACAGACCTACTGCACGCACGCACACACACACACACACACGCAGCCACTCTCATCACTCAGCATGTCAATGCAGAGGAGAGGCAGCTCGTGTTGCTTTCTCCCTACCCAGATCATGTGGCAGGGTAAATAAACGCTGAGTGCTGACAGATGTAGATGTGTGTGTGTTCGGAGGAACTTCGCAACACACTCTCGCAGAAAGAGTGAAACGTTCAAAGATGCTCAGGTACTAAAGTGGAGACTGTCTGCATGTGTGCGCATCTCTGTTTAACTGACAGTGATTAACTAATTTGCATTCATTCCAAATTACCCTCCATTCAAAAATGCGGCTCTCTAAGACAGATAGAGCAGAACCTTTATGAAGAAAAATAGCTTAGAAATAAGTTTACATGCCTTTTATTCCACAGGGTTTAAGCATCAATCTACATGCCCGAACCTACAGTGAGAGAGAGCTTGGTTGATGCATTTCACATTTCAAACCCGCTTGCTTTCCTTTCCCTTTGCTCGGGTGCAGTTTGTCATCTTGTAGTAACAATCCAACACAACGCATGTGCTACAAGCAAAGAACACACAAAAAAAAAACACACATTCTCGCCTCTAAATTACCAGCCAACTAGAAGCAACAGACTTTTTCTACACTGAACTAATCTGCATTTATTTTGTCAAGAGGGCCTCCAGAGTTAAAGGCTATGTTTGCGAATGAAAATCAAGACGAGAGGATGAGCGAAAGCAAGCATGCAGAACAGAGGGACAGAATGAGGAGAGAAAAAGAAAGAAGAGAGGATACACATAGCCTCGGGGCTTGAATCAACGTATGAGGCTGTCGGCAAACTTAATTGAATTAATTTTGTTAGAAAATGGATTACTTCGAATTTGAGACAGCAAAAGCAAACAGACAGAAAACAGGATTAGCTCACTAGTCCAGCTGACTCCTGTTTATTACTCAAAATTTAAGATCCTAGCCAGTGCAAGACAGCTGGTGTGGTGCCTAGGATTACTTGCAAGCTTTGAGGAGAGTTAAAGAAACATCATCATGGTACAGACAACAATCTAATAAAAAATTTTGGTGGCTTTAGTGGGAAACATTTCCGTTTTGGTGGGGAAACCGATGGATGAAACGGTCTTAAGTGGAATTATACCTAATGCTAATGGATTTAACCGTTTAAGTCATCGAAGCTTAATGTAATACCTGGTCTATTAGAGTTCTTCTAGATAAAGTGTTGTTAAATAACTGCCTCTGCTTTTGTGACTGACCTGGTAAGTCCCGATGCCGATGTGTTTAGGGTCAATCTTGACCAGCTCAGCCAAAGGGTCCTGAACACGTCGTCCAATCGACACTGAGGAGAAATTCAGCAAAGGCTCTGTGTCATGGTAGCAACAGCCAGGAGGAGACAGGCAATAGACTGGAATCTCAAGGGATCAGAAAAATTACTCCTTTAATAAACCGGCATATCGAATGAAATTAGTGTAAATTAGCCATGTGTTTCTGGGGGTTTTATTGGCACCAGACTAAATGTAAAAACTCCACACAGGTTCATTCATTATTCTAGCAAATAATCATCAATTTTAAGTAATTACAGTCTCATATGTAAAAACTGCTTGCCACAACCCCCAAAACATAATTACAATTATTATCACTATTAAGCAACGAGAAAATATATACTTTGACTAAAAAAAAAATAATCCAATACTACAACATGGGTTGGTTAAACAAACAAACAAAAAAATAAAAAATACATAAAAAATAATAAAAAAAAAAAATAATCAGAAATCAGTGTTTGCTATGTATTATTAAAAGCAAGTAAAATTAAAATAAATAATTCAACGATTAGATATATAATGCAAAGCTAAATATAAAGAAACTATAAACTACTAATTGCAATTCCTACTAAGACTAATTTGTCTGTTATGTCACAGTACAGTCATTAAAGCACTGCTGTTGATACAGATACAGTTGACCAGTTCAGATTAATTACAGCCCACAAAATTAATCAGATCCATGATTACCATCCATGACTCTAAATTATGGACAAGGTATAATTTTACCATGTCTGTAATTTAGAAAAGCTACATTGGAGCTTTTTAGCAGCCTTACAGACTGGGGCTTGGTTGAGAGGCTGGAAAGGAAAAATCAATAAACATGCTATGATTTTTAAGTGCGAATGCATGACAGGATCATTTAACAGCCTGAGCTACAGATGAATGAGCCATGGCATTAACCAACGTGTGTGTGTGTGTGAGAGAGAGAGAGAGAGAGAGAGTGAGTGTGAGAAAGAGAGAGAGTGAGAGAGAGAGAATCCTCAATATGTTTAGCATCTAAGCGAAAACAGGAGACAGCTTATGCGTCTGGACAAACAAGACCAAATAATTCACTTTAGAAATTAATAAAATCTGACAATTTGTCCTGAAAAAATTTCCACTTAAATACAATGAAATTTGTCAACACAATTTGCCCAGATGCTAATAAGAAGCATGGCTTGAATAAGACATTGGCTTTACTTGTTGTTATTCATTTTGTTTAGCTTTTGCTGAGGGCCACTGTGGAGAATCAGCAATGCTTCGACGTTAACTGGGAACGATCAAGACAAAGAATATGAAAATATGTGTAAGGGGGGGTTGAAAACGAGAGGAAAAGGCAGACACACAACGTAAACCCTTAGAGAAAAGATGTTAGGGAACAAGAGCTGGTTTCAGTCTGACTGCTTGAAAACAAGGTCCACATTACTGAGAGCAAGGGAGAGCGGTGCTTTTTTATGTACTGTACAAGGCCTGAGTTGAAACTCTATCCCAGTGCAAATATTATTGCAGGCAGAAGCTTCCCACTGAGCCCAGTGCAGAGATGCAGCGAGGAAGGCATGGCAATCATCATCCAGCATCCCACCTCCATCCTTCACTCACAAACACCTACTTAAAGTCTCAGTCACGCCTAAACTACAGGTATTATCTACAGTCTGTTTCAGACATTCAATTCAATTCCATTTATTTGTATAGCACTTTTAACAACTGACATTGTCTCAAAGCAGCTTTATAGAAGTATAGAAAAAGAATAAAAATTGTAAAGTTTGAAACTAAATTACTATTTATTTCTAATATCAATCCCTAATAAGCAAGACTGAGGGGATGGAAAAACTCCCTGAGATGATACGGGGAAGGAACCTTGAAAGGAACCAGACTCGTTTGGGTGGTGATGTACAGTAAATAATGTAAATGTAAGCATAATTCATTATAGACTTAAACACTGATTTATTTCTGCCTAAATGTTCACTGATGAAGACCTGAGCACAAAGCTAATGATACACACATAATTATAAAGCATCGTCTCACACTAATATATTTTTCACATTTAACAGAGGGACTCAAAATATCAAAAAAAGTCTCAAATGTGTCAATAGACATAATACAAAAAATGTTGTGTGTAACAATTACGTGTGTAATTAATAGTAAATTCAGTTAGTTAGCCACACATTGGCTCAACTGGGTATTCACATTTTTTACATAACATAATTTTGCTAACAAAACAAATCTTACTATACAGTGATCAACTGACTGAACTTAAAAGTCACAGTATCAGGGCTCTCAAGTTTTGAAGACAGGCAAGCGTGACATCTCCACCCACCCCCCAACCACCCATTAAAAAAAAAAAGCATTTGTTCAATTTCCATTTATTAATTGTGTGTGTGTGTGTGTGTGTGTGTGTGTGTGCGTGCGAGAGAGAGAGAGAGAGAATTATTACTGGTGTTGTTTATTGTAAGTGTTTGTTGCCTTTTTGAACTCCTTTATCATTTGTAATGTTGCTCCTATTTAAAACAGTTCGGCTCAAGCCCAGACATTTTTAGTGTCATGATTGAGGACAATGTCCCAGCCAGAGACAAGCTGTTTCGTGTTGAGGTTTTGTTCAAACCGACCATCGAAAATACCCTCTCTAATGAATGTTTGTTTTTTTATTGGCTCTTGCATTAAATCTTACCCAGATACAATAGTGCTATTTTCTGGCTATTGTGCAGCCTCTTTTTTTGATTGGCTGATCAGTGTCAGGCTCGACTAAGAACTCCAGGGGAGACGCGCTTGATTCCTGCCCAATTCCATAGAGACAGCGGTGTGGACTGATACATTTTGGGCACTGCGGCATTTTAAATATATGACAAATAGTCAAAAAGTTTTTCTGCGTGAGAAATACGATGTGTGGAGAGAGAGCATGATAAAAGACCCAATGTGTGACCATCACTCTCAATGCGTGATACTTGACAGCCCTGCAGTATACACAGAGACAGTCATCTGTCAGGTCATCACTGTCAAACTCAGAAGCTGGTCACTACACCCTCAGTTAGTCAGTTACTTTATGCTCAGTCAGTCAGTGACTACATGAACTATTTCTCTATCACTAAGTATATAATGAATGACTGAACACAATCACTGACTTTGTTCAATTAGTCAGTTACTGTGTAAAGTGAATTATTGAGCACAGAGTAACTGACTAACTGAACAATCACTGACTGAGTGTAAGTAGAGAGACATGATGAGAAACCAGACACTTATGGAGGGTATAATGAGAAGCCTAACATTATGAGAACTTTTAATCTTACAGAACTGCACACACATACTGTACACACAATCTTGCAATTTCTTTTGGCTTTTGTAAAAAATGATAAATATAGCTCCCCAGTTCGCCTTTGCACTTGACCAGGAGAAAATTTACGATTAATGCTATACTGATTTACTGCTTTTATAGAGGAAGTCTGGAATAATTCACAGATCCTGCTTTTGAGAGCATCTGAGTCATTTCCAGAGCTTTTCTGTGTGCTTTTTTTGTTTGTGGGATTACAGACTGAGCATCTGTGTGGTCCAGGACACAGTCAAAGCTTAAGAAGTCTAGTCCGGTTTTACAGTAACATAATGAGTTGCACAGATCTAGCAGGACCAGGAGTAACAACAAATAGAATATTATAAACAATGCATGCCACATATGGTCTGCATGGCTTGCGTAAAAGCAAAACTTTGAGGTGGGCGGTCAATTATGCCCTGACATGGCCTAGAGGCAAGTGCCCACAAAGGCATCATAAAACATAAAAAAAAAAAAAAAACAGGGAAAAATCTAGATGACTGACTGCTGAGTTGAAAAGAAAAAGTAAGGTATGTTTACAACAGCAGGACAAGCTCCTGTGCTCAAAAACACTGAAAGTATGGAAGGCTTAAACTATTCTTATGTAGATTGTGAACCTCAGTAAAATGAGTTATTTTTCTAGCATAGAAGAGAACTCTCAGGCTTACAATTCATATGTAATGTGAGATTTTAAAACTTCACTGGAAATACACTTTGATGCTAGTATTATATTACAGAGACATTTGGCAGTTTTCCTGTCAAGGTGGTAAAAATGTTCAGAGACAGAGAGAGAGAGAGAGAGAGAGAGACAGAGAGAGAGAGAGAGACACACACACATGCACACACACACACACACAGAGAGACAGAGAGAGACATGCACACACACACAGAGAGAGAGAGAGAGAGAGAGAGACAGATAGACAGAGAGAGAGAGAGAGAGAGAGAGAGAGAGAGAGAGCAAGAGAGAGAAAGAGAGAGAGCGAGAGAGAGAGAGAGAGCGAGAGCGAGAGACACACATGCACACACAGAGAGAGAGAGAGAGAGAGAGAGAGAGAGAGAGAGAGAGAGAGAGAGAGAGAGAGGCAGAGAGAGAGAGAGAGAGAGAGGCAGAGAGAGAGAGAGAGACAGGCAGACAATAAGAGAATAAATTAAGCAATAGTTACCTGCACTCCTCAGGTTTGGATCCATGTCTGGCATCTCTTTGACGGCTTCTGGACTGACGCTGTAGACGGATGCTCCAGCTTCATTAGTGATACTGAAAATCAAATCAAATATACGGCACACATTTTAAAAATCTGGAAAACAAAAGCATTTCAATCTTCTAAAATATGTTTTCCAAGTGATTCTAGATAGTCGATTTAATGATATACACTGATCTTTCTGATATACACAAAAATAACACGTGCCTCAGTTGGAAAGCAAAGGTCATTTTTAATGAAACCTTAAGAGCATGACCTACAAAGTCTCAGACATATTTATCCTATCTATATCTGAAACAAAAATAATAACACATGACTTCTAAATGACTAAAAGGTAATGAGATAACGCAATAAATTAGTAATTCATTGATACAAGATACAACAGGTCATTTTAGATCAGGATCAGTTTTAGATCAGTCTTATTCATTGAACAGTTTTATTCTGAATTTTCTGCAAAAATTCAATTTAGTCTTTAAATTTAAATGATTTAAATGCTTTCGACTACAAAGTCGCTTTGGACAAATCCGCTTCTAGAAAGCGAATGTACAGACTGAAGAGGACACATGCAATGAGAAAGAACCTAAACACTGAGACTCAAATACAGCCTCAAAAAGAGAAAGCTACCTTCTGCTGTCCAATAATAGTTAAAGGGTGCAAATATGTATTAAATAACTACGTGAGAGATTAATCCAAGGACTCTACTTAAATAGAGTAAAGAAGAGGCCAGAGATCCAACAAATGGAATGGCAAATGGATGGTCTAGGTACAGAAGGTAGTATAATAAGGTAGGATAATGGGGCTGCACGTTGTGGATGATAAAAGGATTATGAATAAATTACCACACACACACACACACACACACACACACACAGGTCTATAATCACTACTAGGTGTTTAACAATCTAGGCATGGTCACTAATCTGTAGTATGTAAATGTTAGAAGAGAATTAAATAATTGATGAAAATGTCACACTGTGGTACAAAAAATAATAACTTGAGCTAACACTGCCATCTAGAGGACATAACAAAAGGAATGTAAATTCAGCAACAAGACCAATACACACTGGTAATAAGATTAAAAAAAGAATTAAATAAATAAAAACCTCATGCTTAAAAACTTCATTTTCTAGCAGACTTCTTAGTAGTAATAATTTGATGACCATCATTGTAAACTATAAAACATTATTTAATGCTTAAGTTTAAGTTTATTCGGTGATAAATTCTTGTATTTTATTACTACTACTAATAATAATAAATGTAAGCTCCATAATCAATACACACACACAAAAAAAAAAGATTTTGACATCTGTACTAAACTAATTATTTTCAGTATCTTTATAGTCTACAGTAGCTTTAAAAGCCATCACACAAAAACAGCATTTCTAACACTTTAAAAACAGGACTGTACCTTGAGAAATACTCAAGGTCAAGAGCAGATTCCACAGAAAGCATTTATTACTTCCTGAAAACATACATATATAGTCAAGGTCAAGGTCAGCTGCCAAAAGTGAGTTTACTACTGCTCAAAAACCAGACTACCTTTACAGCTACATAGACAAGGTCAAGGTCAATGCTAGATCTCAACCCTTTCACAGCCTTTATCAGAATCCTATAATGAAAGATAGAAATGAGACAAAAATGCCCTGAGATCACCACAATAACCAGTCTACCCACTCCTCCATGTTTAGCATGGCTCATTATGTCATGCTAAATTTTACCCATGACAACTCCGAGGCTTTGGACCTTCTATTACAAGAACCTGTGGTCTGTTTTTTATTCTTCTCCAGAGTCCCCCGTTCCCCTCCCCTCTTTGCCCCCGCTGTAACAGAGCATCATAACCAACCATCTGCCCCCACACTACAGCTGACATGTCGCTGTGAAATCTGTGCTAACAAGGCCTGGCATATGACCTTCAGTAAGGTCACGGTGGAACTGGTCACTAATAAGACACTACCACACACACACAGGCAAAAACCTTTCATCATTACAGAATTTAGAGATGCAGTACAAACAAATGAAAAAAACTTAGCTGAATAAACTAGTTCCACCATCTCTTAGGGTAAGAGGCAAGTATACTACAAGACTCTTCTCTGTTCTGGCACCATGGTGGTGGAATGAACTTCCCCTAGAGGTCCGGACAGCTGAGTCACTGGCTATCTTCAAGCGGCGGTTGAAGACCTACTTATTCAGGAAACACTTCAACTAGCACTTCTTTCCTTATCTTTTGCATTAAAAAAAAAAAAAAAAAAAAAAAAACCAAACACAACCTTTGACACTTTTTCATTGTAACTTTGAACAAATGTTTTAAACTCATGGTATCTTAAGTATGTAACCTAGTGAGCCAGCATTAATGTATCTCTGGATAAGGGTGTCTGCCAAACGCTGTAAATGTAAATGACACCTATTTAACTTCCTAACTCTTACTCTTTTCCTTTCTTACACACACATGCAGATGCTGATGAAGGTCAAGGGGCAGGATTGTACAATGGCATCTATGTGTCATGCCATATAAGTATATAACCACATAACACCATAAAAACAATCCCTATACTCTCAAACACACTCACATACCCCTCACACCACACACAGAAAAACAACAAAACACAATTAAGTGATATGAGACACTGTTAGCTGCCTGAGGTCAGCTGAAACCGAGATGGTGTCTATATGTAGAGGACTCCAACACACCTAAGGGAAATGATATGAGGGAAATTAAAAGAATGGCAGACTGGCCATGTCACGTCTGAATTAATTAGCATGGCTGCTGGATAACCGTCAACACTGACCGTGGCATGGATACATGGACACAGTCATACTGATGCAAGGGCATTGCCATGGCAGCCAGCAGAAGGATGTCCATACCCACTTTGCCACAAGTGAATGTAAACAGATCCACTCAAAAAAAAACAACTTGCCTCTAAGCACTGCCAGTGATCCTGCAGGTCTGAGAGTCACACACACACCCACACACAACCTCCTCCACACCCCAAACACACACACCCCCACACCCCAAACACACACACCTTGCCCCACCCATACACACACACACACACACACTTAAGTCTTTATCATTGTCACAGGGCAAGGTGAATGAAAGATCCTCATTAAAAGGAATGGTAGCCCTCCAAAAGCTCACACACCCTCAGCCATGTCCTATCAGTGAGATACAGGGAACACACTTTGATCCCTCTCCCATGTTGCCAACAGCCTACAACAAAAAGGCAAACTGAAATAATCAGCCACTGGATCATTTGGGATAAGAACAATCACACACTGATCGTTGGTTCTGTGGGTTTAGACATATACTGTAGCTCAATATAAGTACCTTTACTATCCAGTTGGATACTACTGTTAGTACTACTAAGGGTGCAAGCTTAGATAACTCTAAACTGTCTTTATATCTGGAATTGTTCAACTCAACAAAAATGTGAAAACTAAGCTTTTAGTCTGTTAAAAAAGTCTACTGGCGCTATTGGGAAACATACTGGTTTTATGTTACACTACAGCATTATTATTAGAAAAGCTTGCTTTCACTGTAATCTTACATGTTTTAGATGGCACAATTGGCTAGATAACCTTTCATTTGAACATTTTTAAGGAACTTGCACCCAAGCTAATAAAAACTAAGGTTCCCGCTCATCAAATTGCACACGTGCGTGCCAATAGAACCCCCTTGAAAACAGCAGTTCCAAACTAACCATATATACTAACCATACAAACCATGGTAATGAGCACTTCAGAGTTGACTTATGCAGTTATGGGGTTTCACTGAGGTTTCCATGTGCATCTTTGTCTCTTGGGAAGGCAATAAACTTTAACTTCAAACCGCCAAGCACAAGCAAACGAGGCATGAAATGTGCAGCACAGTAAATGCGTTACTGCTAGGCACTGCTTCTAGACATTATAGCATCACAAGAACACACTAAATGGCAACTGACAATGAGTATCTGCCATCTGTGTTTAGGGCGACGAAGGTTGAAGCGACAGCTAGTTCAATCACATGCATGACTGACGTGATCCAATCAATGCGACGTGGACTGGGGCCGACGCGGTTTAGTACGGAGTCAACTTCGGTGTCGCTGCTACACGAAAGAACAGGAGTTTATCATCTGTGGTAATGTACAGGACATTACATGTGAAAGGAAAAAGTCCAATAGATATATACGCTTATACATTACATCTAGTTTATACATTATATCTTGTATATGCTCATACATCATAAACACACACACTCCTTCCAGTACAAAGACATGTACTGTAGATCTCTATATTATCTGTAGTATGTGTATGGGTCTGTGTGTCCCACCTTGTGGTTACCCATAACCCTGTGTAAGATAAATGGTTCAGGATAATGCTTTTACCAACATAAATAGAGAGATAAACGATACAGAGAAACCCGAGAACAGGAAGCAGGACAAAAAGATATTAGTTCTTGTTTGATGGTGTAAAATGTTCGGTACCACACACGGCCACACACATTGTACTTAAATATGCCAGAAAATACTGTATAAAATAGCGAGAAGCTTTGGCAGACCTTCAACTAGCCTACCATTGAAGAGTTGTTTTTGCCAATAGAGAAGCAAAAAAAAAATAATAATGATCAGGAGGAGGTTTTTATGACTATGTTTGATCAATCAATGGTCTGTACTTTTTTATTTATTTATTTATTTTTTTAGCTCAAGCCATATGTCCTAGGTAGGAAGAGTAACCAAATCCAGCACGAGTAACTAAAATATGGCTCACTTGCGGTGGAAATAGTGACAACATGGATGGTTCCGGTTAATGTGCCATGCTGAGCTGAGCTTATGTAATTGACCCAGCTAAGATTACGTATACTAATAATTATTACATTCATTAAAGCAGAAACCATAACAGAAGTTTTAAGCAGTAGAGAGCATGACCATTTCTTAAGGAACTGAAGTCTGAACTGGCTGTCGTTTCTGATTCAGACATGCAACCTTCAAATGAGCCTAGATCTGCAGGCATGTGCCTATAATTATCCTCCATCCCTTACTGACCTGATCACCCTACCCAGAATCCTCCACTGTTCTAGAGACAAATTTCACTGATGCCAAATACTCATCATCCAAGGCCTTTTGGCCATGAATGATCTCATTCTACCAAGAGCAGGCCAGAATCCAAGAGCATTAATTACCTGAAGACAGACTTCACTGGAACAAAACAAAACGACGAGCATGAGTGCACACACACACACACACACAGCTCTAAACACCATAAGGGGAAAACACTGAAGCACAACGACAGAATTTTACTAATTTTTTGCAACAGATTTTCCTTAATTGACAGAATTCTTCAGTTAAACTAAATTATAGAGATGCTATGAAAAAAAGTTAATAGCATAATGTACATATGGAAATGTAACTTAATATTAAGATGATTTAATAGTTTGCTGAGAGCTTATTCATTATTCATGGAGAGTTTCCCAGTGGATCCAAAGCCAGTCACTTAGTACTGAGCAAAATTTGGGAGAATTCACCCATCATATCACGCACAAACACACACAACCGCACACGCTCACACAACCACAGGCGTGCACAAGAGAGACAAAAGAGAGATATGTGGAAATGATTGGGATTGGGAACAGGAGCATGGGGCTGTTGAGGGAACTACTGTGACAAATCTTTGTTACACAGACTGAAGCTAATGGTCAGTGACGAGCTGGCTTGTGGCAAAAGAGCTGCCTGAAGAAAACAGTATAGTCACTGTGTTTTTGTTTTTTTTTTTGGTCCTCTGATAGCATTGCTGAAAGCGTAGTGTGAGTGGTCAGCAGCCAAGGCGCTGTATCACCATCACTGCTCTGATAGCCAAACTGACATAATCAGCTGGAGATATCACTTTAGGCTTTCTCGTTAAACAGCATACATGTCATGTATCAGCTCACCAGCAAGAAGCACAGTCAGATTGAAAGAACAGCAGTAAGCAGCGCTGCACTGTGCCATTATGAATATGCAAGACAATAAACCAACTACGTAGACTTAAAAAAAAATTCAGTTTACAATTTGAGTTTCTGTGAACTTGCTTATTAACCACATACAGCAAAAAAACAAACAAAAAAACCCCCAACAACTAACCTTTAATAGTGACTAACACTACACATCAGAAGCAAGCTTGTGGATTCATCCTTAAAATACAAATACGGCAACAAGAAGAAACGTGCTCACTCCTGTGAAAACTCTGATGACACACTGACAGTGAAGGTCATTGAATGTCTACCAACGGTCTATTCGTCAGAGAATAAGAAACACTGATACATACACATATATATATACATATACATACACACACATATACATATATATACATATATATATATACATACATACATACATACATACATACACATATATATATATATATATATATATATATATATATATATATATATATATATATATATATATATATATATATATATATATATATATATATATACACACACACACACATATATATATACACTTCCTTTATTTCATTGTTCTACAAACATAAGGATTTGGTTGCATTTGAAATTAATGAACGGCATGCAATACTAATTAACAGTGAATAATACATTTAATATTGTTGAACATTGGTTCAAGTTAGTTCAAGTTAGTATGTGCTGTTTCCTGTACAGTATCACCGCTGTATCATCTCCACTGAGATGAGGTCGACTCTGTGAGGAATTCTGAGGCATCTAAAGATCTACCAGCTCCAGTTCAACTCTATACTAAAGAGGAGATTCCAACTCAATGTGGTCTTTAAGGACAAAAACTTCCTAATCAATACAACATTTATCAGACTGTATATTTATAATCACACCCTCCGGTGTCACCCATATGAGGATGAGGTTCCCCTTTGAGTCTGGTTCCTCTTAAGGTTTCTTCCTTCACCATCTAAAGGGAGTTTTTCCTCCCCACAGTCACCTGAGTCACCTCAGACTTCCTCATCGGGGATAAATACATACACATTTAAATATATCTAATATTAATCTTGAATTTTGGATTCTTAATGTTTTTATATTATTCTTTATTATAACCTTTTGTTTATGTTCCGCAAAGCTGCTTTGAGACAATTGTAAAAAGCGCTATACAAATAAATTTGAATTGAATTGAATGTGTTAGCAAACTGCGTGTTCTCTCAGAGCCTCTAATCCCTTTTTTAGTAATATTACCATGAAACTGGTATTATAGAGTCTGCTGTCCTGACACTGGAGACTTCTCCATTAAATGTTAAATAAATATCTTTGCAGATGTCAATTATTAGACTTTTTAAATGTTTGTATTTTTGCTGATTTATTTTCTATGACCGCACGCCAATCAGATTTAAAGATGCAACAGCATCGAGGTATAAAACAATTTAAGGTAAAAAATGTATTAGAATTATAATGTTACTAAAATATATTAAATATCTTTAGAATATATATTCTAAAGATATTTATTATATATAAAAAATAATAAAAATGCAGTTTCAAGTTAAAAATGAAATTGAATTAAATTACATTTAGTTAAATACTAATTATTTTACTTAATAAAAAACACAGGGATACAAATGTCTTACTGTAGGTGCAATACATGCAATGTATTTAAAACGTCTACGCATCCCTAGACAGGGTTTTCCCAAGATGCCTGGAACAACCTGCCAGCCAAAACTGCACAGATCATTTGTGCACTCCAAAACTCTAAAGACAATTACAGTTAGGTTTAATATTTATCGCTTGTTTTAATGCTTACTGCTCATTCTAATACTTAGAAGATATTTCATCATCTAAAAAATTCCATGCGTCCAAGGCCTTGTCACCGCTGTAGATTAAAAAGCTTTTTTATTTTAGTTAAAAACCTTTAACGCAGAGATTAGACATTGGCCATCGATATAAACTCAGCAAATTTTGTAAATGTTAAAGAAAATGCTAGATGTCATTAACAAAATGGCAACGGGCACACAAGCGTGAAAACATGGTAATATTTGAGTGTAAAGGGAGTAGCAGTACAGCAGTGTGGCACAAGGCAATTCTCCCTTAGGCTGATGGTTACATGTGTGCTGCTGGTACATGTTGTCACTGTGCAGGAGCAGTGGAGCAGAAAAGAAGAAGAGAGCAGGCTGGCAGGGACCAGGGGACAGAAAGGGAAAACAGGATGAGGGGAAAAGACACCAGCAGTGCTTTTCATTCAGTAGTGTACACAGACAAAAAACAGATGGTGCAAATGTACCCAAAGGTTTAATTAAGTAGGGAAGAGCAGAAAATGGCTGTTAAAGAAAACTGAGCATGTATGTACAAAATATAAGTATGGACACTAACGTTGACACCGTTTCAAAGCTACAAATCACGTATTCCATTCTGAATACGTTCAATACCGTTAACTCGACATGCACCCGAAAATCCGAGCTTTCCGTGCAGAAGCAAAATGAATGTGCTGGTCTGATTTGGATTAAGATTTTGCAAAGTCAGACAAGGATATCTAAAAACAACAGGCAAAACCCCTGAAGCTCAAAAATTTACAGAATCAGCTCATTTATTTATTGGATAAATTAAAAAAATATATACTACCAGAAAAACCTGGAAAATGTGTGAGATAGGAATGCGTCGATTTCAGGCCCACGAGAACCGTAACACACTAGAACGGGCAGATGTATTTCAAAATAAAAAAGGTCAAATTGGGACAGTAATGACAGCTGATGGAAGCATGTCTATCATGTTACATGGAGCACTGGATGAAATAACCATTCACAAAAATAAAAAAATAATACTAATAATTATAAATTTTATATATATATATATATATATATATATATAGTGTATATATGTATATGTGTGTGTGTGTATATGTATATATATATAAATATATATATACATACACACACACACACACACACACACACACACACACATACATATATACACACACACACAGGCTTTTGTGTAGGTGCTGTTAACTAATCAATGGTGTATTGTATCAATTACTGTATCGTAAATTAAAAAAATGCTTCCTGAACTCACTACACATTCTATTATTGTTTCAGTTCTTTCATGTTTTTTTTTTTTAATTTCTTGACTCTGACGATCATAAAAGCTGAAACAACGTTCTTGAATAACTGAGCACACGCTGCTGAATAAGAACCTCAGTCTGTAGGATTTATTTCAACTAGCACTTCTCTTTCAGTAACACTTGGCCTCCTCGTTCGGGACCAGAAACAGTGCTAACGCACAGGCGACCGGTGTCTGACAGCAGATGCAGTGTTGGTTTTGTAGAGATCTCAAATCTTCTGCTTCCATTTTAGAATGGAGGTTGAAATGGATCCACTTGTGGAGTGCCAGGATGTCAGGTTTGACGCACTGAGCATCGCTGAGAATTACTAAGCAGACCTATCCAAGCTACACTCGAGAGATGTGAGCAATACCGTAAACCGCCAGTGCTGCACTCCATAGACGGCCACTTCAGAGCGGTTCTGGGCAGGCTTCCAGTCCGAACCAAAAGTCAATAAACACGGGTCTGGCTAGATAGAGAATGAGACGATCCCAAATCCAGCTGATATTTGAGTTGGACGAAAGCATGTTGGACGAGTTTTGATTTGAAGGGTGGTGAGAAATATTTGTTTTTAATTAAAGACAGTCATACAAGGTCCAGATATTTAAAATCCACAAGCCTTACACACTGCAGACCATCTTTATTTCATCTACTCCCGCATGTTCCCATAGCTGTTATTTTCCTGCCACTGGGAGTTTATTGATTGTGAGTTTCCAGCTTTCAGTCTGTACATGCACAGGATTCTAGTAAGACCTTGACTTCACTTCAAACAAATAAAAGTTGACGCTGAGCTTTACTTAAGTGCTGGGTTTTTTTTTTATTATAAGATTAGGATCAGCTCTCCTGCAGCAGGACTTATATGACACTTTCTAAGCAGAAACAACCAAACTGACACTAGGTCATTGTTTATGAGCATGTAGTACATTTCCACACTTACCAGTAGGACACGTCCAAAGGTTTGAAAAAGCCACTTTTGATGAGATCAGCAAAGAAAGACTCCGTCTCCCTGCATGCGGTGCCATTTCCTATGACAACAGTCTGGCAGCTGGAATTGAAGTGGTGATGGAGGGGAAAGAAAAGAAAAGAAAAGAAAAGTCAAAATCTTGTTAATGCAAATAGTCCTAAGAAAAATATGTTTTACTTATTTTACTGCCTTAACCTTTTATAAACTAGACTCTGCTGAGTGACTTCATTCTAATAAATGTGTGACTTATGGGGACATAATCTATATTCTAGAAAAAGGCAATAAATGAGCTATGTACTGTTTGACAAACACTTTTCTTGCAAATAGGAGAAGTAAACATTTCACCTGAAAGACACTTTCTCACTGACTTGCACCTCAATTAAACATATTCCATCTCACATTATACACCAAATGGCCAAAAGTTTGTTGACCCCTGACCATCACACTTGTACGTGCTTGTTTACGGTCCACCCTAAGCTCCAGTCTTCTAGAAAGGCTTTCTGCCAGATTATGAAACGTAGCTGTGGGGATTTGTGCTCATTAAGCCATAAGAGTATTAGTGAAGTCAGGCACTGATGAAAGACAAGGAGGTCTGGTGTGTGATCAGCAAAGATGTTCAGTGGGCTTGAGATCAGGGTTCTGTGGAAGCCACTCAAGTTTTCCTTGACCTCATGTTTTTACGCAAAGAAAAAAAATAAAAAAGGTACAAATCTGGGGAAGTCACACATATGTGTATAATAGTCATGTGTTCATATTCTCCTGGCCTCCTGTAGATTAGATGTCAATCATCTCTGAACGTACAGTACAAGTCTTAACATTTTAACAAATATCAAATCTAACCCAGTTAACTGTGGTAACTGTGGGAATTTTTTTTGAATGACAACTTTTTTCTCTAACACACTAATTCAGAAGAAACAGAACAAAGATAAAAACAAAATACAAAATGTTAATAAAGTTACTTTATTAAAGTTAATAAAGTAAATATGCTATGAAAAAGCCCCTGTGCTTCACCCAGTTTATAGAGATGAGCACAGACAAAAAAAAGCCAAGGATTTATAAAATGAATAAATAAAGAAAAGAATGAGTTTACACATTTGTAGTACCTATGTTTAAGCATGAGGTGGCGCAGTTTGTCAGCCTCTCTTTTCCTGCCTGAGCCATGCAGATACACCACATCTGTGTGCAGGATCTGACCTGAGATGTCACAAAGACAAAACAACATAATACAAGAGTATGAACTCAGGAAGCACAATTGTTTTTAAAAAAAAAAAAAAAATCATCATTTCTGCTCTTTCCATTCTGTTTCTGAATAGTCCGTGGACTACCCTCGTTCCTCCAGGACAGACAGCACCACTTATCTATACGCTCCTGCTTGAAAGCACCTAATCCTCCTGGACACTGTCAGAGAGCAGAATTCTGTTTGATGGCAACCCCCACAGACCTGTTACGGTCAAGCGGAGTCTGGCACGACGGGTGTAGATGTGTGTGGTGCTGCTACAGGGCAAAGAGCAAAGCATGGTGATGCAAACTGGCATGCCCTCATCAGGCCAATCAGCCACAGGTGCCCATGCCCAGCATCAAGCCCCGCCCACAGAGACGGTACAGCGTGCACGCCGCTCCTGCTAGCCAATCATATACACCTGTTTAAAATGCCGAATCAAACTATTTAGTTTGAAGACATCAGTCTTAAAGATAATACTGATAATATGGTAATTGAAGAACACATAATAATAAGTTTTTTTAATAATAATAAAAATGTATTATTATACATAGTGTTTCTACAATATATATGTAACCTGCATGCCTTTAATGATATTTTTATATATTAAAGATGCCTTTAAACACACTATATGACAAAGTATTTGGACTCCTGGAAGCACACAATTGTATAGGATGTCACTATGTGCTGTAGAATTAAAAGATCCCTTCACAGAAACTAAGCAGTCGGGTTCTGTTCCAGTATGAAAAGTGCTCCTGTGCACAAAGATTTGAGTGAATTGCACAGTGCATACCGTATAAACCTCAAATTATTTTTATGCCTCGTAGGCTTTTCAACAACTATAACAAAAAATAGCACAAACATATATGCGTTGAACATTTCCACGTCCTTAGATGTGAAAACAAACAAATTCTCCATTTTAAGACTCAAAAATATTTCATTAAAAAACAAAAAAACAACAGACATCTGCAGCACAGTGTGGTCTTACTGGTGGGGGAGAGGATTGCCAGTTTGCAGCCATGCCGATATCCAGGATCTACACCCATTAGGACACGTCCGCGTACAGGGCACACCAAGAGCCTCTGCCGGAGATTACGCACAAACATAGCAACAGACTCCTTCTCCGCACTAGTGGTCAGTTTGGTCCTGGAACAGGGGGGAAGAAAAAAAAAAAAGAAGAAATTCTATACATTCTATACACTTCTGGTGTTAAAAGAAACCTCTGTCCTGAAACACATTAAATATGTTTATATTGAAATTCTTGGGCTCTGCTTAGCACGTCTGGTGTTAACTTGTTGGTTGGTGCTGTATTTACATTATCCCTGTGTGAAGCTAGCTGCTGTTCTGACTGCACTGCAAGCACAATTACAACGGAGTCTAACAGAAGAAAGATGTTCGACAATCGTTCGCTGTCAGATCTTAAGATCAAACAGAAACCGTGTCGCAATATTTGCCTATAGCTTACACTATGCTCCTGTGACATTCGATGCCACAGACGTATTGGAGGCAGCAAAGACTGGACTCAGTGTTCCAGAATGTAATGCAGCTATACCACAAATCTGTGCTGAATTATAGCAGGGACTCAGCAAATGACTGATTTATAATGTGGTAAAAGCGCAAGACTCTTTAGAAACATTTGATCAGAGTGTTCAGGTGAAGTGGTGAAAGAGCTAAAGACGAAGCAAGGGCTAATTGTACTGGCATCACAATCAGCTTAGAGTCGAACCACATTAACACATTAACATAATACTTTAGAGATCCTTGTTGATGAAAGAAGTTTCAACTAAAAAAATAAATAAATAAATAAAAAATCAAACTTTTCAGAATTCCACTGCAAGAGAAATCTTGGATGCCTTTGAAGATCGTGTTCATTTTAACGATTTATATTCTGGTCATTTACAATACATTTTTCTTCTAAAGCTTTAAATAATCTTGAGCCTTTTGAATTTTTGTTTACAATGATCAGAGGATACCTATAGCTTCTGCTGAGCATGGGCAATAGAAGTCTCTTGTACGAGTCCTCTACAGCACTATTTAAAATTTTCATCAGCTCAGGACGTGCAAACACCTGAGGCCTCCACCTACAAAACACACACACACACACACACACACACAAAGACAATAAACAATAATCAATATATATCAATAATAATGATTGGTATTTTTTAATTTTTGACAACTACTTGCAACAGAACAGTGAGGAATGCAGAGGTCTATGAAAATGCTAGGATAAAAAAGGATAAAAAAAAAGGAATGGTGTGTGTAATAGAGGAGTTGGACTGCACACTTTGAAGGTGGGACACGGACCTGACGTTGACACACCACCTACAGAATTCAGCCTTCACCCAGTCAGGGATGTTAACCTTCACTGACAGAATCTTCAGATTCTCTCCTCGGTTAAT
Organism: Tachysurus vachellii; assembly: GCF_030014155.1. Taxonomy (NCBI): domain Eukaryota; kingdom Metazoa; phylum Chordata; class Actinopteri; order Siluriformes; family Bagridae; genus Tachysurus; species Tachysurus vachellii. The sequence continues at coordinate 10,525,196 of NC_083465.1, read as the reverse complement.
GGCCAGTGTCTGAAACGAGAGTGTAACATGTAGAGACAGCAGACAAAGAGCCTGGCACAGTAATGCACTGCTGGTACCATTCCTTCATTCCCTACCAAAACAAGCTCAAATTGGCACATGCACAAAAAACGTCCTTTTAAATGAATGCCATGCCTACACTTTTTTCTAATAAAGGCTGTAGTTTTTAGAAAGAAAGAAGAAAAGACAAAAAAAAAAACAGACATCCAGAAATACAGACAGAAAAGGCAGAAAGAAGACACAGACAAAAAGAAAGAAACAAACAAAAGACAAGACAGACAAAAAAGACAGAGAGAAAAGAGAGACTTAAAAAAAAGACAGACAGACAGTCAGAAATAAGGACAGAAGTCCCCACAAGGTCCAAAGTGTCAGATGATATTTCATCTCCACACACACGCACACACACAGACAGACAGAGATACACACAAATACACACAGACAGAAAGAGAGACACACACAGATAGACAGAAAGAGGACAGAAAAACACAGAAAGAAAGAGAGACAAACACACAAAGAAAGAGAGATAAACACACAGAAAGAAAGAGAGACAAACACACAGAGAGAGACACACACAGAAAGAGAGAGAGGGAGACACGCACAGAAAGAGAGAGAGACTCACAGAAAGAGAGAGGCAGTCACACAGAAAGAGAGAGAGAGAGAGAGAGACACACACACAGAAAGAGAGAGACACACACAAAGAGAGAGACACACACACACAACACACAAAGAGAGAGACACACACACAACGAGAAACACACAGAAAGAGAGAGAGACACACACAGAAAGAGAGACACACACAACACACAAAGAGATAGACACACACACAACACACAAAGAGAGAGACACACACACAACGAGAAACACACACACAGAAAGAGAGACACACAAAGAGAGAGACACACACACAGAGAGAGAGACACACACACACACAACACACAAAGAGAGAGACACACACACACAGAACACACAAAGAGAGAGACACACACACACACACAACACACAACACACAAAGAGAGAGACACGCACACAGAGATACACACAAATACACACAGACAGAAAGAGAGACACACACAGATAGACAGAGGACAGAAAAACACAGAAAGAAAGAGAGACAAACACACAAAGAAAGAGAGATAAACACACAGAAAGAAAGAGAGACAAACACACAGAGAGAGACACACACAGAAAGAGAGAGAGGGAGACACACACAGAAAGAGAGAGAGACTCACACAAAGAGAGAGACACACACACAACACACAAAGAGAGAGACACACACACACACAACACACAAAGAGACACACACACACAGAAAGAGAGAGAGACACACAGAAAGAGAGACACACACACACAACACACAAAGAGAGAGACACACACACACAACACACAAAGAGAGAGACACACACACAACGAGAAACACACACAGAAAGAGAGAGACACACAAAGAGAGAGACACACACACACACACAACACACAAAGAGAGAGACACACACACACACACAGAACACACAAAGAGAGAGAGACACACACACGCACACAACACACAAAGAGAGACACACACACACACAACACACAAAGAGAGAGACACACACACCACACAAAGAGAGAGAGACACACACACACAAAGAGAGAGAGACATGCACACACACAACACACAAAGAGAGAGACACACACACACACAGAGAGACACACACATACACACACATAGAAAGAGAGAGACACACACAAAGAGAGAGACACACACACAGAAAGAGAGACACACACACACAGAACACACAAAGAGAGAGAGACATACACACACACAACACACAAAGAGAGACACACACACAACACACAGAGAGAGACACACACACACACCACACAAAGAGAAAGACACACACACACAAAGAGAGAGAGACACGCACACACACAACACACAAAGAGAGAGACACACACACAGAGAGACACACACATACACACATAGAAAGAGAGAGACACACAAAGAGAGACACACACACAGAAAGAGAGAGACACACACACAGAGAGAGAGACACACACAAACAGAGAGAGAGAGAGACACACACACAAAGAGAGAGACACACACACACACACACAAAGAGAGAGACACACACAGAAAGAGAGAGAGGCAGTCACACAGAAAGAGAGAGAGGCAGTCCCACAGAAAGAGAGAGAGGCAGTCACACAGAGAGAGAGACAGTCACAGACAGACAGTCAGAGAGTCACACACACACAGACACACTGCAGTAAGCCTTGTGTCTCTCTCACTTTTCTCTAGCTGCTCCTCTAAGGAAAAGTGACATGCTGTTAAGCAAATAGTTTTAAGTGTCTGACCTTTTCTGAGGAAAACCTTTTGGAAGAATAAAGAAAGGGGTAGAGATGATCCATCAATCAGGACTTGAAGCAGAAGAGTAAAGCTGACAAATGCCAAATTGCCACCAACCCCCAAACCCACACACAGACACACAAACCTACCAGTGAGACAACAGCAGACCCTTCACTAAACTGATGCCCTGATCAGGACATGAATTAATGCAGCCTGAAATACCATGAACTATTCTGTTCTCTTATTCTGGCATTTTGCTGCCCTAAGGAAGCTGTTTACATGCATGTTGCCATGTGTCATTCATAAGACATACTTTATCCTAAGATATGGAAACGTCAGATTGGAAACTTTATCCCTGCTCTTTTCCAACACCAGATTGCAGTCAGCGTAACACACTTCATAAAGCACTCACACTTAAAGCAGGGTCCAAACAAAGCTAGCTCTGTGTGTGACTACACAACACAGAACAAGCCTCAGAACAAAACTAACAACCAAGACATTACATGCTCATAGACACGCATATGGAATACTAGAGCAGGCATAATAACATCAGAAAGTGTCGACAAAACCTAAAGAACAGACAGAGAGTGCTTTGAGTCTCATCTGGGTCATAGAATTATAATATAAAATTTAACTCTAGTTAAATAAGGTTTTAATCAATAGAAAATCAAAAATGATAATATATAAATACAGATCCGTGGCAGAACAGTGGGATTATTCTGAATACATTGACTATAATGTATCAGTGGCTTGCCAACGTGTACAGTATAATTAATAAATGAGACATTGTGTATTTAACGGTTTTTAGTTAAGATTTATGTTTGTACGTTTAAGTGTAACGTACATAAACCAAGCAAATTCCTCTTCAGTTAACATTTATTCCCTCAGCTCTCTCTCTCTGTCTCTCCATCCCTCCTTTATAGTCTCACTCTACACCTCTCCGCGGCGCTCTCCTTCGCCTAGTCTCTCCGCGGCGCTCTCCTTCGCCTAGTCTCTCCGCGGCGCTCTCCTTCGCCTAGTCTCTCCGCGGCGCTCTCCTTCTTCTAGTCTCTCCACGGCGCTCTCCTTCTTCTAGTCTCTCCACGGCGCTCTCCTTCGCCTAGTCTCTCCGCGGCGCTCTCCTTCGCCTAGTCTGTCCTTGGCGCTCTCCTTCGCCTAGTCTGTCCTTGGCGCTCTCCTTCGCCTAGTCTCTCCGCGGCGCTCTCCTTCGCCTAGTCTCTCCGCGGCGCTCTCCTTCGCCTAGTCTCTCCGCGGCGCTCTCCTTCGCCTAGTCTCTCCGCGGCGCTCTCCTTCGCCTAGTCTGTCTATCTCTCTCTCGCATTCTCAGTACAAAGCTTGTCCTTTTCCCAAGAAACTGGCATGAAACTCCTCGGTCATGTACTTTCCCATGCTGGGAATCCCATGTCTGTTTCAAAGTGTAGTCACCTGACCCTCTATCCATAATGCTAAATAAACGTCTGCTAACAAAATGATTTGAGTACATTTGCATTTATGACATTTAGCAGACACCCTTATCCAGAGTGACCTACAACTGAGCAACTGAGGGTTAAGGGCCTTGCTCAGGGGCCCAGCAGTGGCAGCTTGGTGGACTTTGGGTTTGAACCCATGACCTTCCAATCAGTAGCCCAACACTTTAACCACTGAGCTACCACATCCCCTATATAGTATATAGTATATAGAGTATATAGTGTTTGCAGCATACAGATCCAAGTTAATGAGATATCTTACTATAGACATTAATAATGTACCCTACTATATTATTACAATATGTATAATGTAATATTTAAACATTTTTAAATTTAATTAAATATAAATCTATAATATATAGTATAGGTGTAACACTGTAAAAATAAAAAAAAAATGAGAAAGACAACAAATTAAATATCAAAAATATGGGCAATTGAATAAATGTAATTTCACATATTTTTTAAATGACGAGACTCGTTTAAAATTTCATACACTCAGGCTGAGAGAGAAAAAAAAAACTATTTTTTCCCCCAGTAATAAGAAGAAAAACAAGAATACGGCCTTTTGTTGCATAAGCATGGGGGAAGAAAAGCTACATATTCAAGATATCATGTTCTTCAATAACAATGAAATCATAATTGAAAAAATATGAGGAATGTATACTACAGGAACGAATATTATTCTAAAGACAGCGATTCCGATTTCAATATTTACTTTCCAAATAAGGTGAAGGAATAGGCATGGAAAAGAGCAAGTGGAAGGCCTCAACATAAACAAAGGGAACGGCTGAACTTTTTACTCCTTATCTTTTCACACACAGAAAAACAAACATACACAACATGGGGTTTAAGATACAACGGTGACTATTCTCAGTGCAAGATAAATAGGCACTAACGTTTTAGACAGAAAGGGAAGAAAAACTAGATTTATTTAAATGACAAATTCTCAATGGAATAAGCAGATGGAGAGACTGTAATTGCTCTGGAGAATTCCTTCTGTGTCTCCAGATTTCTTAACCGTTTCATGTTGTCGGATAAAGATGTAGAGAAAGTCGAATGCGAAGAGGAACAGGGACGAAGTGAAACGGACGGACAGAATTGACTCAACGCTATTCCAAATATTAGATCTTTTAAAAATGTACGATAATTTATGATGTTTGAAATTAATATGCAAGCTTGGCACGTGTTGCTGCTATTCTATTCTTACACTATGACTGTTGTGGAAAATCTATGATCGGTTAGAAATAAATCTCCAAATCAAACAATATTTCATTGAAATATGGAAAGGGGAATAAGCAGATGAGTGTAGAGACAAATTATAACATGTTACAAACAATTGGAACCATAATGAAAGGTGCCAAAGTGCAAGCTTTAATAAAAATAACAGTGATTTCTTTTGTCTTGTACAGTATGAATAAACAAGGTTATGTGCTGAGCTCAGTTTTATTCCTTTGTATATAAATGATTATATCATTACTAATAGCTCCTTGCAAAAGTACTTGAGTGAAATACTTATTAATTCATATAAATTTGAATAACAAATTTGTAAGACAAAAGAAAAATAAATAAATACATGACATAAAAAGTATATATAATAATATGGTATATTGTCACCTGCTTATCGAAAGCAAATATGTTAGTTAAAGATCCTATTGCAGATTTAGTCCACACTTTAGCTGTTATAAGAACACTAGATTTCAGTACATGGCCGTGGGGATTTGTGTTTATTTACAAGAGCGTTAGTGAAGTCAGGTGCTGATGTTGGGTTAGGAGGCCTGCCATAACATCCAGAGACTGTACAAATATGTGCTTCTAATTTTCCGTCGTATTCATAAAGATTCTAAGAATGATCTCAGAGAGCCCCGAATTCATCTTAAACATTTCTAACTAGGAATCTTTGCTTAAGAGTGAGTCAGGTCCAAACTCAGAGCAACTCTGAGCAAAGAAAATCTAAAAACTTTTCTCTTAGAGAGGAGGCGGGCCTAAACCCGTTATATATGACGCATTCTTTTGAAGACTGTGATTGGTTGTCCAATAAAAAAAAAAAAGCGGGGTTTTACAATTATTATCTATTACAAGCCTCCAAATATGTTAAAATATTTGAGGCTATATCCTGTAGGAATTACGTTCATGACTGATCATATTAGAGATGCGCTGAACATCTGTATGTTACAAATGTAAGAAATGTCATAGCGCCCGAATTCTATCATTTCTGCCGCTTTGGCATTTCGGCTCTTTTTCAGACACTTTATCTTAATTTCATAGCTACAGTATATACATATAAATATATATCTGGCATTTCTGTGCTGTTATCTGCACTATGATTGGTCACAAAAATAATCCCTACATGATCTAACCTGTAGCATTTTAGCAACTCACTCTCTCAATTAAATATTGTATACAATACATTTCTTCTCTCTCGCCACCTTTTGGCCATTTTCTCCTCTGCTAAAGAAACTCTTAAGCCTCTGAACATTCCCCCTCCCCACATACTCTTATCACTTTGTGTGTACTGTGGCTAATGTTATACTGAGTATGTCAGCGGTGTCCAATCTTATCCACAAAGGGCCGGTGTGGGTGCAGGTTTTCATTCCAACCAAGCAAAAGCTGCACCTGAATCCACCTGTTTAATCAGTTGTTCTTGGCTTTTAATAGACTCTGGTGTGTCTTCTGCTTGGTTGGAATGAAAACCTGCACCCACACCGGCCCTTTGTGGATAAGATTGGAGACCGCTGGAGTATGTAGTGTGTAGAACGGCACTGTGTAAAACCCTGATGCTGGAGCAATAGGAAATCCCCTCAACTGGGTTTTTATAAAACGCTTTTAACAATGGACATTGCCACAAAGCAACTTTACAGAAATCCAGATAAAGATGTAAATCCCAACTGAGGAAGCTAGATATCAGTGACAAGAAGATAAAAATGCATGCAGAACTAAACTATACCAATTACACACACACACACACGTAAGCTATACTGGACTGTACAAATTAATCACTCTCTCAATTGCTGTTTTTGCACAACACATTTCAATACCTCGTCAAACTGCTGCTGTTACACAAGTATGTACATGTTTACTTGAACCCTATTGTTTACTATTTCTCTAGTTTTGCACAATGTACTGTGTAATATACAGAATGCAAAGTGGCCGGTGCTATTTTGTGTATTTGTCTTGTAGTGTTTTGTATTGTCTGTTTGCACTAGATTTGCACTTAGGTCCTTAGCTCTGTGTTGTTTTATAGCGCCATGTTCCTGGAGTGACGTCGTTTCATTTCACTGTCTACTGCGTCAGCTCTATAGGGTTGAAATGAAAACAAACGCTTCTTGACTTGAGAAGTAACCAGAATCAAATCATTTGGAGAAACAGAATAATGAGATTCTCTGCTTTTCCATGCTCTCAACACACATAATCAGTCCTGTGTTAAAGTGAGTGTGTTGCAGGGCTGGAAACCTGTGCCTACGTGTGTGTACGGACTCAATGTATATACAGGACCTGTGTTGTGTTGCACACCTAAATAATGTTCCAACTAAAGTTGATATGTTTACATTGCAGAATGCATGCTCATATAACAATAAACTTATAGAAACACATTAACACTATCTTTTAATCCTAATGTCTTTTTTAATTACTAATGTGCAGCCCTGATACATTTCTATACTTTATACATCATACAGTAATTATACACACAAGATAAGTAAAAGTATTTGGTTTTCACAGGTGAATAAAAACCACGATCACACACACACACACAAACACGCGTCTGGTCTTGGCACACTCACTGCTGATGTGCTAAATCAAATACACAAGTACATGTGCCTCCTGTCACAACACATCCCATGCTGTTTGTACCTAACAAAGTCACAAAAAGGTTCATTTTCACCACAGTGACACAGCGTGTAGGTCACAGGCAGCTTAAATTAACAGGTGCTGACAGTTCAGACCACCAAATTAACAAGGGAGGCCATGTTGAGTGCTTCAGAGGAGAAAGGTCTTCACCTCTCATTCATTCACTCACTCACTCACATCCTCACGCCCACACACACACACACAAACACTCTCTCTCTCTTTCCCTTCCTCGCTCTCTCTCATTCTCATAAAGCCCACAAGCAGCTGTCGCCATGGAAGAATGCCTGTCAATCTCAGCCCCTAATCCAAAGGCACGTGGACAGGGACATGTCACATATGTTAAGGAGGAGAGAGGTGGAATGACTGGAGGACAGAGAAGGGGGTGAAAGGAAAGAGACGGTGGGATAAAAAAAAGAAAAGAAAAAAAAAGAGAAAAGCCACTGCAGCTGACAACCACCTCTGAGTAACCAGGGTGCCAGCAGTTGTGGGTGCTTTCACTAAACCCTCCTGACAGCAATGCTTTACAAAGTGGCACTGAGAACCTGTAGAAATGCCACATTACTGCCACATTACTGATGCAGTGAAAAGTATGCATGTACATTAGTATTAGAGTACAAGAGCAGATTACTAATTAGTACATGAATTTTTATATAAAAGAACAAACGAATATAAAATGACTGATCCCTTGGTGGGGGGGATCATTAGTTTTGAATCTATATAAACAAGTTTAGAAAGACAACGCTAGTCAGAACGATAGTTGGATAATCAGTAAGTTGAGTAACATTGATTTAAATAATAAACTCAACATGGATAGCAACATAACTGGAAAGCTAAGCAGACTGCAGATGTACTAAAAGCAGCCAGGAGTCCGGTCAGCAAAATAAGAAAAATATAAAATATGTTTCTCTTTGTAAATGTAATTTGGTGTTAAAAAAAAAGGAAAGGAAAAAAAAGCTGTTTAGATTCAATGCAAACATAGTGACGGAAAGTGACTTTCATGTTGTTCTGCGTTCTGATTAATAGCGAATATCGCCACAAACCAAACTAAATGATACAGAATAGAAATGAAACAAGGAAGGCTAAATCTAGAACATTTTATCTGATCACTCTCAGATCCTAATGGTTCATTTAAGCCTTAAGTGCAGAAATACTGAGTGCTAGTATTTCTTTATTTCCAGCATTGGGCAGAGCCCTTATCTAGAGTGACTTACACTTAATACACCTGAGCGTTTGAGGGTTAAAGAGGTCTAGCACTGGCAACTCAGTACTGCTGTGCTTTGAACATTTCTCCACTCACATGTACGTATCTCTTGGTTAAATTGAGTTATGTATTTTTTAAAAAAAAGAAAACACTTAAAAATATAGGGTGTTCAAAAATTGCCAATATGTGTGTGTGCGCATAGTTATATAAACACATTGTCTACAAGACCGACAGGGCATACAAGTGGCAATTATCCATCAACAGCTGCTCCAATGTGGAACAGCAATAAATAAATAAATAAATAAATAAACAAACAAACGAAACTTTTTTCCTCCAAGCAATGAAATTTCAATATTAAATATCAGAATTAAATAAATGAATAAATAAATAACTTGGCATCCGGTCAAATGCAGAGGATTAATAATAAGGAGTAAATACCGAATTATAGCATTATAGAAGAGGCCTAGAAGAAAAATATCTGAGAAGTGTTATTTAGGAGAAAGCACTATATTTGTCCATGCAGATCTGGTTTTACCCAAACCAATAAAAAGTGCATTTCCTGACCTGAGGCCGTAAAGACAGTAGAGAAGGCTGTACCTGATGGTGTTGGATTCTCTGCACGCTACAACAGAATGAACTGTACAGGCTGAATTTGGAAATGTCTTTAGGTTTGCTCTTCTGATCTGCCTGCTGCTGCTCTTTAAGTGCCGTTTTAGACACAGAAGATTGGATTTTGAGATCACTTCGCTCACACCTGTAAAGGAACACCCACATATACACACTTGTATAATAAAACTAAACGTCAAGTGCAGAGATATTGTCAGTAAAAATGAAGCGCAAACTGACTACATGTACATGCAAATAGGACAGAAAATTCAAAACAAAGACAAGAATACAAAGACAGGGCTGGAGGAGTAAAGATGCATGGACAAGAGAGAGAGAAAATTGACGTGTGTCTTACAGTGAACGGATGTAGGTCAGTGTCTCGCTGTCTTTAGCGATCATGTCGGCTAGAATTTGCTCGACACCTGTGGCAACCTCCTCAAGAGTGGACAAACCTACGGACCCCACACACACACACACACACACACACACACATACAGAGTGAGAGTTATTACAGATTACAGTTATTTAGTGAAGATTCAGCAAGCTCTTTTAAACGTTCAAATATTCCATAATATAAATAACATCTGCATGAGCCCATAAACAGTTCAACAGTCAATTCATATAAATAATAATTGGACAAATTGTTTATTATATTGTGAAACATGCTAGGGTTAAAAAAAAAAAAACCCTACAGGCAGTAACTTGACTTTCTGTAGAAGGGGATGCAAAATATACAGTACACTGCTGCCCCCTAGTGATTAAAATAAATGTTCTGCTTTTGCACACAATTATTATAAATATATAACCCGCTGGATCTGCATAAGATGCAGAAATCCCTGTTTACTATGTACACAAGAGCCCTTAATAGTTTGTAAATTTGATAAATAAATTAAATGTATAAATTTAAAAGATTAAAATTAAGTTACTATTTATCTCTAACATTTATCCCTAATGACAAGCCTGAGGTGACGTGTGGTGAGGCAAAACTTCCTGAGATGATATGAGGAACCAGACTCAACCTCATCCTCATTTGGGTGTTAATGTGCACTAAATAATGTAAACGTAAATTATGTCTTTTCTACAAAATTGTGTATTTGAATGAACTAACAGGTCATCGCAAATTCTGGGCTCACGACGGACCCGAAACTAATTTCTTCCTGCCGAAGTCTTCAAACGATCGCTGAAGACCCGACCATGAGCTGGCTTACGCAACAGTGGATAAAATGAGGCGTGACAGACTCCGTGTGGCCTCGCCCACAGCAATCCCATGAGTCACTGGCTCTCCATGTAGATCAATCCCCAGCAGAGTGCACACTGGGTGACGAGACACCAAACAGGTGTAGGGCATCGGGATTGATAAAGAAGGTCCGGAGGAGAGCAAACGGATTATTTCTCTCCGTAGATCTGGTGCGTTTGGAGTGTTTAAGATTATTGGGAAGTTTAACAGTCGCCTTAGATTTACAGCATTTAGCAGATGCCCTTATCCAGAGCGACTTACATTTTTATCTCATTTTTATACAACTGAGCAATTAAGGGTTAAGGGCCTTGCTCAGGGGCCCAGCAGGGGCAGCTTGGTGGACGTAGGAATCGAACTCACAACCTTCCGATTGGTAGCCCAACACCTTAACCACTAGGCTACCACGTCCGGAAGGACATCCGGTGTAAAAGATCCACTGTGGTGACCCCGAACGAGAAGCAGCGGAAAAAACAGCAGCAGCAGCAAGTTTAACATTCATTAGCACTCTAATTAGCTTCTTACCTTTGGTGCCGGGCTGAATCCATGAGCGCAGATCAAGTGTTTGAGGTGTCTGTAGAAGAGCCAGTGCTGCAGACTCTAGACCGAGCTGCTTTGCCCGTCGAGCCTTTGACAGCTTACTGTCCTTCTTATATGGAGCATACTGTGAAGTTGTTATTGTATATGGAATGTTATTATATATAAATATATAAAACGTGTTAACGAAATAAATCATTTCTTAGTAAACGGTGAATAATAAGTTGTAAAGTATATTGTATCCTGACCACATGGTCCAGTTCATCAGCACTTTTGCAGTCCTTCAGAGCTTTCTCAAGTTCAGAGGTCAAACTTCCCTCTTTCTTCAGGGTTTGTGCGATGGTCCGAGACTTCTTTGCCAATGAGCTAACACACACACACACACACACACACACCTCCTCAATATAAAGTCATCTACTTTATACATTAAGTATAGTCTTGTGCCACTTCCTTCCTCATTGTCATATTTGTAAAAGTATAACAAAGTGCAAAAGATGAAGGAAATATTGAGAATATTAAATCGTTAAAAGAATCATATAGTAATCTTAATGACCACTATCAAAAAATCAAAATTAAAAATTGCTTGTACAAAGAACAAGCAGGAGAATACACCAATTTTGTAGTAATTGGGTAACAAGTTCGGATGTTTGGTTAACAAATGAAATAAAGTAGCTTCTGCCAAGTGAACATGACTGATACATGTGTCTGTACAACAGCAGGTCAGTATGGACACATGAGCAAGTACAAACAATTCCACTGAGTTTTGTCATTTACGTTTATGGTATTTGGCAGACGCCTTTATCTAAAGCGACATACAAACGTCTTTGAAGTCTCTATCGATGAATACATTAAATCTGGTTCACTAGGTTACAGACTTAGATACTATCAACTTTAAAACTCTGCTCAGGATTTTTTTTTTAAATAAATGCTAGATTTAGTGTTACAGAAAGTTATGGGTCTCTACCTATCGTTTATAAGATAGACAGTGACACCGCTGTTCGGACATCTAGAGGGAAGTTCATTCCACCACCTCGGTGCCAGAACAGAAGAGAGTCTTGCTGTATATCTACCTCTTACCCTGAGAGATGGTGGGACCAGTCGAGCAGTGATAGCGGATGTCATATGAACATATATGAACATCACATTGCTTCATTTTCCCCTGCAACTCACTCACCAGAGTTCCTCCCAAGCGAGCTGCACATCCCTCACACTGTCCCCATCCATGTGTCCTATAAGCTCTTTCCTGTAGCGCACCATGAACGGGATGGTGTTCTCGTCCCTCAGGAGCTGAGCGATGTTACCACAGACCCACTGCTCCACTCCAGTCTTCTCAGCTAAAACCTTAATATGGAGTATATGCGCACACACACACACACACACATTTTAGAATTGGCTATTATAATATATTATAATTACCATTATGGCTATAATTTCATTTACCTAATGAGAAGCTGAAGAGGTAAAACTATTAGTAACAATAACACCAATGCGATAAAGTATTTTCTAAACTCTGCACTTCCACCAACGCATTTATTTTGAACAACACTTTATTAAGTTATATCCATTGCAGTAAGTTTGTCAGCGACTACCTGATAATGAACAGCAAACGGTCACAAAAGAAAAATGATTATTAACAAAATACCCTCGTGCCAACATACCCTTAAGCCCTCACCTGTAATGGGTCCCAGTTCATCTGCAATTCATCCCGTAAAGTATTTGCATTCTTTATGTGGACCGCTTTGCCCTGAGGCGCACTTGCGGTCTTCTGCTTCTTCCGCACTGGTTCATCAAAGGTAAAGTCATCCTCAGGCTCTTCCTTTTTCACCCCAGGGAGCTGTGTACTGGAAGATGGCCCTTCATGTGCAATAGCATCAGTACTGAATATCTTGTCCATGCTGAAGGAAAGTCTCTGAAAGACACATTACTTTGCATCATTAGGGGTTTTCAGGCATTAAGAAGATTGACGACACTGAAAGAAGATTGTTCATTAAAAACATTTCCATGGCCTTCTAAAGATTTTACGTCCAAATGCTAACGGACTTATTGGAAATGCAAGGAAGGAACACAGGAAAGAAGGAAGGAAGGAAGGAAGGAAGGAAGGATAGATAATTTATTGGCACCCCACAGAAAATTCAAGCATCCAGTAGCAACAAACAGAGTAATAAGATTTCACATGCACAGTAAACCCCCACCCTCCTGCACAAAAATGTGCAAACAAGGTCATTTTCATGTTATTTATTATTATTATTATTATAAAGTTTATGGCATGATGCTGTTTTTGAGCTACTGTGGAAGAACATTCGTTTATCTGATAAACGAATGTTCTTCCACAGTAGCTCAAAAACAACATCATGCCACACAAGCCCAAGGTTTCATGTTCCACTGGGAATGACAGTCTTACCTCTTCCTTAACCTGTACTTGTGGTGGAGCTTCATCTTGCTGAAAACCTGCATTATCTTTCTCTTTTCCTTTCTCTTTCTCCACACTCTTCTTGACTTTCACGGCTCTTGGAGCTCTTGGCTTTCTCTCAGCCTTTGGTTTGGGCTCTTTAGGTTTAGTGACCGGTTTCTTCTCAGTTGTTTCTCCTTTCTTCATCCTTCCTCTTCCTCTGGTCGCCTTCTCTGGCAGCCATTCCTCTGGTTCCTCCGCACTCACTGGGCCTTCTATGCTACAATCACATGTGTTTCCTGTTATTTTGTGTTTACCTACAAAATGTCTGCTTCTCTATTAAACGGTTGTATGTTTATTTACTTACAGTTCATCGTCTGAAGTCGGTTCCTTATACTCCTTTGTCATTACTGCTCTCCGAGTCCGCAGCATCTTTGTACTGAAATTACACACATATGCTAAATGCTAACAAATCCTGCTAACCAGCTCAGCCTAGTGCTCTGGATTGTATGCTAACTTACGGTTCAAATTTAGCGCGTTAGCCTTGACAGCTAGTTAGCATCTGGTCCGGAAAGCCTGCATACTAACTTACTACATATTATGTCAAAATAGTACATACCACATGCACAATAATATATCTGATCAGTGACTGAATTGTCACTACATTCGTACAGCGAGCTGCTTGTAATCTGGAAAACTGCCAGGAAATTCTGAGATTCATATTATTCAGCAACAAGTGACAGACTACTGTGTGTACTATTTAGTGCGCTAGTATACGGTGGGTTTAGTCTGCTTTCTTTTTATGCATTAGCGCCACCTACTGGTGTGGAGCAACCAGACTGTTTCTTAGTAAATGATCATAATAAAAAAAAACAAACAAACAAAAAAAAACACCCTGAAGTAAGTGAAGTATTTGAAGCTATATACCAAGGGCGTCGATTTGGGTAGGGACGGTAGGGACATGTCCCTACCAATATCCAGGGAACACTCAATTGTCCCTAGTAATAATTCGACCAAGCCTATATATATATATATATATATTTATACATAACCATAACCACTGATGTCCGTCTGTGTCTTGTGCGTTTTTACTTATTTCATTTAACATTTATCCAGGAATCATTAAATAAGATAAAAATATTTTACAACGGCGTTCTGTAAAAAATAGCGCACCTTGTGGAACACAAACGGTTAACAGATTTACCCCCTGCAGTGAATCCCGCCTCTGTAACTCACCTGTCTAAAAGAATTGGCCTTTACCCTTTTTTTGAGTCCTGCTTTGCTGTTTGATTGGCTTTGTCTTTCTCGCTAATGTGTTGAGGTCGGAGGCTGCAGCTATGTTCCGTTGTATGAAGCAATATGCAACGTGATTATTCAGGCTACCGGTACTGTATGTGAGTAAGAAAGTATTCTTATAACAACAGTTTTATGCACAAAATACGGGGAATGTTGTCCCCACCAATGACAAATAAATTATGTCCCCACCAATGACAAATAAATGTTGTCCCCACCAATGACAAATAAATGTTGTCCCCACCAATGACAAATAAATGTTGTCCCCACCAATGACAAATAAATTATGTCCCCACCAATGACAAATAAATTATGTCCCCACCAATGACAAATAAATGTTGTCCCCACCAATGACAAATAAATTATGTCCCCACCAATGACAAATAAATTATGTCCCCACCAATGACAAATAAATTATGTCCCCACCAATGACAAATAAATTATGTCCCCACCAATGACAAATAAATTATGTCCCCACCAATGACAAATAAATGTTGTCCCCACCAATGACAAATAAATTATGTCCCCACCAATGACAAATAAATTATGTCCCCACCAATGACAAATAAATGTTGTCCCCACCAATGTCAAAATCAAACTTACGCCATTGCTATATACTATATATCAGGTCAGAAAAAAGTGAGTCAGGTCACCTGATCTATGTCATTTTTTATCTTGTGTAAAAATGCCGTCTTAGCAAGCTTGAATATTCAAATAATGTTTATTACCAGAGGTGGGAGTAAGTCACACATGTGCAAGTCACAAGTAAGTCACAAGTCATGAATGTCAAGTCAAAGTCAAGTCGAGTCTTTTTTTAATATTTGTCAAGCAAGTCTCATGTCTCAAATTTGCGACTTAAGTCTGACTCGAGTCAAGTCATATGACTCGAGTCCCCTATCTCTGTTTATTAGTCAAAATGAACTATTACTATTGCCTCGTATTAGACTGCAATAAACCAAATAATATATTATTATTAAACCTATTTCTGGGCATATTATACAGTACTATATTAAAGCTTCGGATGTTCTTATTCCATTTGCAGATTATTTTGTTATTCATTTACTTTAGCATCATTTGAAAGCAAACAATTAAAATGAAAACAATTCAAATTAAAGCAATTCCAATGAAAACAATTCAAATGGAAACCATCAAAACAATTCGAATTGAAACAAAGCAATTGAATAGGAAAATGTAAAGCTCGACAATCTTGTATTTGGTTTATATATTTTATTGTAAATAAATAAATAAATGAAATGAAATGAAATATTAAATAAATTTCACTAAATTCAAGACATTCAGTGTGCCTTGGGTTTCAGCTGTGAATGCTTAGTTTGTAAGTTTGTTTGTCCCCAGGCACAGCAGAGAAGCAGTTGTTTTGCCATTCTTTGAGTATTTTCTTTTGCAATATAATGAATTCATTCCAAAGGGATTTCCCAGACTGAGAAATCCAGACTAGCTTGCACTTGCATTTATATGGCTAAGACAACTTACTTAAGGCCTTAGTCTTCTGTGTTGTTTTACATAGCACCAGGGTTTTGGAGTAACGTTGTTTTATTTCACTATGTAATGTGTCAGCTATATATGGTTGAAATGACAATAAACGATTCTTGACTTTACTCTTGATTTGACTTGGATGACAAAAGTTCTGGAAATGTGTTGAGATACCACATCTGAGATAAGTTTCAGAATGTATGCAAATTAAAACCATCTGTTGTTTTCACATGACTCTGAATATACTGGCTGGCAAATATACATATTGAAAAATGATATTTGGTAGACATTATTTTTCCAACCAAATCAAATACGTAACCTAAACTGCAACACCAAAAAAATTAAGATTATGACTGACATTGTTTATAGCCTGCCACAAGATGGTGTAAAAACTCAGAAACTAATACAGAAATGCTCACAAACATCATTAAGCAGAAAGCTCTTTGACATAAAGCAGGCAAAAAAACAGCAAATCCATGAAGAACTGAATGAAGTGAATGAAGAATTGATGTTCAATTGACCAAAATCACTAGTAGAATATTAAGTCTTAAGCCAAAGGAATTATTTCCAGTAGGATTCAAATGATTTGTTTTGTGGGACGTGGTAGCTCAGTGGTTAAGGTGGTGTTCGACTACTGCTCGGAAGGTCATTGGTTTGAATCCCAGGTCCACTAAGTTGCCACTGCAGGGCCCCTGAGCAAGGCCCTTAACCCTCAATTGGTCAGGTGTATAAACTGAAATAAAAAATGTAAGTCACTCTGGATAAGAGTGTGTGCTAAATGATTTAAATGATGCCAGATTTCTATTTGTATAAAATGTCAATCTGGAGAAATACTGAAAAACCTCGAAGAAGGTTAAAATACAGATTTTTTATTTACCTGCTGGTATCATACAGTCAAACAGACACAAACCCACTTCCAAACATATAGATAATTAATGCCATATACCAAATACATGAATGTGGCTGTTCTGGCTTTCAATATTGCATGAGATGCAGCTATGAATAATAAACATTACTGGCTATTGGAAGTTCTGAGCTCAAATAACACTGTTAATTCTGCTAGTGCGGTTTGTAGATCTCCGCTGTATGATGTTCAGTGATTACAACCCAGGTTCAGAAGCTTCATTCATTTAAAACTGTACATTAATACTTTAGGCATGTAACCTAGCCATTAACATGCGGTGTTTGTCTGTAATTCATGTGGCTTTATGGCTTGATGGCAACCAATAGAAATCTATATAATCTATAATGCTTGACTTGACTTTTAAACAATATCAATTGTGAGATCCATTCCAAATTATTTGTTTTAAAGTTTCTCAATTTCTAGACAACTGCTCAAACAAGGATACAAACAAAATTCCAACAAACTGGCGCTAGCTTTTTTTTTTTTTATAAATGTTACCCTGTTATTTTAAGCAATCAATGATGTTTTTATTATTTGTTTACTGCTGTATTTCTGTTTAGACAGTGATAGACCATAACCTCATGTCTGTCACCTATATTTGGCCTCTTCCTGATAAAAGCCTGTGCACTGGAGAAGAGAGGCGAAGGGAGTAGGTGGTAGTTATGTAATTTCTTTGTGTCGCTTCCAGAGAGAACAATTAGTGGATACACAATTATGCCTCAAACGTAATTTGTTAAACTCTGCATCCAGAACACAAATCTGTGAGGGGAAGAGTGATAGAAAATTGGGTATGTTGATTAAACCCACCCAATAAAATACATCCAAAAATAATAGAGAAATTGATTACAAGCATTTCCTTGACACTTGAGATTTGACAAAACGGGTTGCTTTTGGATTCTTAACGTTATAGTTTGCTAAACTTTAGGAAATACTTTTGGCAGACAAAGAATTTGAGGTATTACGCATCTGCCATGTACCTGTAATGATAAAAAAAATTGTGGTGGAGGATTCACTTTCATTAAAGGTTTTACACTCCAGCAGTGTTGACAACATTCCCTATGACAACATTATTAAATCACGATTAGATTACTGATGCTCCGATTACCCTAAAACAGAATTGAGTGGAAATCAGTGGACACACAGGTTCTTATTGTGAATGAGGACAAACCAGCCCACACATCCCAGTTATTATCCAGGACACCAAACACTGTAACACAGTAGGGTCTCTATAGAGACAGGGTGGCGAATAAGGGACTCAAGAGAAGCCCACACACACATCCTGTACAGGACATAGTTTCTGGCATTGGCACCTGATCCTTTTGGCAGTTAAAGACTTCATTATTAAGTGCAGGATATTGTGACACTGAGTATCCATGAGCAAACAACATTTCATTTGTTACTGTTCAGTTCTCTTTAGCAAAAGCCAAATGTTGATGGATTGGAACAAGGCGTTAAGACAAAACTCAAAAAATAAATACTCTGTCTTTTCTTGCTTTAACATATTAGCTCTGGTGTCTTTTCTATGTGGCATTAAAATATGTGTTTAGCTGTTTTGTAATCATTTCTATAACCTGCAATAAAAGATGTGATCAAAATAAGTAAAAAGAAAATTACTTTAACGTGACAGTTTTTTAAGAACGTGTTCATTAAATATGTTGAAAAGTTCTCATGAGAAGCCATTGTGCACTATAGTCTACGTCCTGCATTGCCATACTGCATCATCATCATCATCATCATCTTCATGTTTCTGTCAAAGATTATTCCTATAAGTAATTTAAAAAAATACTAATTATATTCTTTGAAATTGTGATCAAATATGTTTGCCAGTAAATTTTGGATGGATTTTGATGACAGAAAATGACACAAAAGCTCTTGGGGGGAAAAAATAATTCTGTAATGAGTGCAATGGACTTTTTGTTATTGTTCATTTGTCCATGGATATTTAGGCCCCTTCTACTAATACTGGCCCTTGAAGTAATACTACTTGATCAGACAGAGTCAATACTAAATGCAGACTTGATGTGCAGAAAAAAAAATAACTACGTTTAAGCAGGTTAAAACATCAAATCAGGAAAAATTAAATCCTCACCCCTGGCAGTATGAGACAAATGTGCTAACCACTAAGCCACCATGCTCCCCATGCCCCGTAAACCCCTGTCAACAATAAAATACAGATATAATATATTAAGGTATAAAAATAATATAAAAAATCCCTAACCCCCAAGCACTGATACTCTTGACAAAAATGGTTCTTTTCCTTGTAATTTATCTGTATCTTGAAGCGCTCTGTTAAAAAAAAAAATTAAAAGTTTGTTTCATGGTATTTTTTTTTATAAATATGGCAACCACTGGTTTTCCTGTGGTCCTAAAATCTAACAGTGCAACTGTGGTAATCTTCATGCAATATTTCTGCGCAAAGAGATAATCCCAATAAAATATGTCTTCAGAGAACACTTTGTTACTTGAAACAGGCTGACAGATGATGAGTTGTTAAAATGAAGCATGACTTAATGGCTGCATTGTTAATATTTCATATGTGTCTTACTTATTTTTACAGATACAGATATTAGAGATAAATATATACAGTGTCATTTTCTATAGAAGACTAGAATTTAGTAATAGCAATAATAAACTGATGAGGCTCTCTTCCCTCTATCACGGACATTTACCCCACATGCTGCCTCTGTCGAGCATTGTGGCATTGTGGATGACCCCTTACACCCCACACACACTCTCTTCACTCTCCTGCAATTGGGAAAAAGGTACTGAAGCATTCGGGCCCTCACAAACAGACAAAAAGTTTCTTCCCTCAAGCCATCAGATTCCTCAACAACCAGAACTGAACTGTTCAAAAACATACAAACACACATACATACACACACACACACTCAACTGTGTGAAATGCACTAATACTGTACTGTAATGAAATATACACTTGAAAACTCATTCTATATATATATATCCATGTCTACAGCACCACCAGTATTAAGTTGTTTACATGCTGTTTTTGCACATACTGTTTTGCACACCACATTTCAATAACTCATCTAACTGCTGCTATTACATAAGTGTATATATGTTTACAAGAAACATCTTTGTTCAGAATCTGATATTTATGCACAATGTACTGTAAAATGCCCACTGGTCAGCGTTATTCTGTGTATTTGCCCTTTAGGGTTTTGTATTGTCTGTTTGCACTGTCTTTTGTCTCGCACTTTTTGCACTACTGTAGGTTGCACTTTATGTGGCTAGGAAAACTTACTTAAGTCCTTAGCTTTGGGTTGTTTTATGTAGCACCAGGGTTTTGGAGAAACATCTCATTTCACTATGTAATGTGTCAGCTATATATGGTCGAAATTTACATTACATTTACAGCATTTAGCAGACGCCCTTATCCAGAGCAACTTACATTTTTTTTATCTCATTTTATACAACTGAGCAATTTAGGGTTAGGGGCCTTGCTCAGGGGCCCAGCAGTGACAGCCTGGTGGACATGGGGATTGAACTCACCTTCTGATTGGTAATCCAGCACCTTAACCACTAGGCTACCACATCCCCAAATGACAATAAAAGCTTCTTGACTCAAGAAGTAAGTCCAGGTGCAAACAGTCATAAATCAGGCGAAAGTTAACATGACAGTTGTTGTGTGAAAGGAAAGTGCAGTCTGTGTCAGCCAAGTCTGAAGGCTGTAGTGTATTCTGGGAGATTTGTTGGCAATTCCAGCCTTGACATTACACAGACCGCCAAGCCAAATGACTCACGTGATTGTCTATGGAAGGGATGTAGAGCAATGTAAGTGATACGTTTCCCCACCATGTTCCAAGGTATGTCATTGATCACATGTTTAAAGAATGCTGGAGTGCCAAAGAGCCCAAATGGCAGTACACGGTACTCTTAGTGGCCGGCGGTGGTTCAAAAGAACATTTTCCACTCATCCCTCTGATTCTAATGATGTTGTTCTGCATTGTGCAAATCCAGTTTGGTAAAAACATGCGAATTTATTAACTGTGCCAAGGCTAAAAGCTCTAGAGAGAAGGGATACAATTATTGTACTCTGATTTGGTTCAACCCCCAAGAATTGTTGCATGGATTTTGCAATTCTGCACCATTTTTTCTCAAAATAGTTAAATTCTGCAGATGCTGTGGATGTGGGGGTAAAATGTGGCCTTGTTTAAGTGCGCCTTCAATATACTCTTCCATGATGTTTATCAATTGTTGATGTGATCAGTGTGGATACAGGGCAGCATTGTGAACTCTATGGCACAGTCTTAGGGTCTGTGAGGGTACAAACTTAGCTTTGTTAAAGACTATGTTGAATTCATGATATACTTGTGAAATTTCCACTGTGGTGGTTATCTCAGGGCTTTTAAATGAAGGGTTGTAAGTGTGCACCCATGGGAAACCGAGAATTATGGGATATCTTGTCGAGTGGCTGACCACAAATGATAAGCACTCATTGTGGTAATCAGTGGTATGAAGCATAACTGGTAGAGTGTGATGAGCGATGAAAGAGCGACGCTCTGCTCTCCAGAGCTTGAACATGCCGGGGTGTTTTGAAAGGCTGAACTTTGATGTGGTGCTTGTCAACAATGTCTTAGTCAGTGAAGTTACCAGCAACTTTGGAGTGCTGGTAGCACTGAAACAATGAATGACTTATCAGAATGTCAATAGAAAAGGTCTGATAAGATAAGTAACCAAAGAACCTCAGGTGGAAAATGAGGTGAGCACTGGGCTAATAGGTATGTGGGACTGATGCAGAGTCTATAGCTTTTGTGCTTTTCCATAGTTCTGAGCTTAGCTTGACCACTTAGCATTGTTTCATGTCTTTATTAATTGATTAGTTGGTCTAGACAAATGGAGTTCATTTTAGCATTTCAGACCATATATATCTGATGCTGTATATATTGAAATGAACGTTCCTTCTTGGCCCTGGTGCTACATAAAGTCACAGAGTTACATAAGACAACACAGAACTAAGGGTTAAAAACGAACCTATTCACATTAAAGTGCATTTGTTGAACATAAATATTTTTTCTATAAAACGTATACAAAGAATTTCATCATGTCTTTCACTGGGCTGGATCCCTGGCATATATATTTAAGTGTAAGACAAGCAGGTGGGCATGTTATAAGACTTAGAAAACAGCTAGCAAAGGTGTCAGAACATTGGTTAGGTTTGTGATCTTGACATGGCGCTTAATAAAAGATATGGATGTCTACCAAATACCATAAGTGTATTTAATTAATTCTTAGGAATAGATTAACATACACACAAAATGTTCATCACTGACCCTTAAACACAATGCATAAAATATTTTTACAGATGATACCCCATTGTTGCTTCTCTAAAAGCTTCTGTTTTTCAGTAGAATTAGTCATTATTTATTATCTGCCTTGCTCAGGAGCCCAACAATGGGGGCCTCTGACCTTCCGGTCAACAAGTAAGCGTTTTAATCAATTGAGCTACTGTTGCCCCATGATGAAGAAGAAGAAGAAGAAGGACTTTAATTGTGATACATACTGTATGATAGGGAGTCCTGTGGACCAGACAGGGGGTTAGATATAATTAGATCCTTAGTGTTGTAGTCAGGGCACATTTTAAGTGCTATCTAAATTGCAAACTCCTTCCAGTGCACTAGACAACTAGACACAGTGAGCATTGATGTATACTATGCTTCTTTACTGGAAATGACCTCATATTGTCTGAAGCCTCTCAGCTTGAAAATAAAGGTGTACAAACTTTCAGGCAACTTTGTCTGCAAACATAAATAGCTTGTCATTGCTCTTTTAAATGATTACTTACATTAACAGCATTTGGCAGACACACTTATCCAGAGTGACTTGCATTATATCTCATTTTATACAACTGAAAAATTGGGAGTTAAGGGCCTTGCTTAGAGGCAGCTTGGATTCTAAAATTCAAACTCACAACCTTCTAACAATAAGCCCACATCTTAGTCTCTAGGCTACCACATCCCTGTTATTTTAACTCTTTAATTACTTACATTGGCATAACTTTATTTGACATTGTATATTTTGTATATTTTGTAATTTGTCTAATGACCTGTAAGTATTTAATGTTGTGCCTTATCACCACAGAAGATCTAATCTACATCTAATCCACATATTTTGCTGTAGCACAGGTTTTACTGACACAACACTCTCATTTTATCAGGGCTTGTGACTGGCAACGAAAGTTATCCCCTGATTGGATTGGTTGTTTCCCTGCCCAGGAATCACATCCAGGCCATGGCAATGAGAGCACAGGATCCTGCTGCTGAATCATTAAGTATTTAATGATTTGAAAAAATAAATGTATTTTTCACAATAGACTATAAATAAAAAACAATATCAGAAAGATATTGATCCTGCATCAGTGCACATCTATCTAATTGAGTCATCAGTGTCACAGCGCTTAGTAAGTCAGGGTCTACAGGTTATTTTAGGCCTTCTCACTTGCCCAACTCAGTACTGATACATGGCCTAGAGCGCTGCTTGAGATCCACCCAGCGTTTAAGGGCCTTGCTCACTTCTCTCACCCTCACTTTAACCTCTGACCTTTTCATCAGTGACCCAGAGCCTTAGCCATTGAACCATCACTGCATTGCATAAGCATTGTGTACATCAATATACACTGGCTACAAAAAATCAACTAAAATGTCCAACTGACATTTCAAACACTAATCACTTCCATTTAAACACCAATAAATGATATAAAGTAATAAACAAGCCACCCACTAGTGATTGCACGCTCTCATCCTCATACTACCACAGTTGATTTCTAATTAGAATTTTGAAAGAAATTTCTTAATGTCATTATTCATTTGGTTATTGAAGCAGTTTCATTAAAGCACCTGTTTAAGCTTTCCTGTGTTTGTAAGGAAAATTAAACATTTTAGTAAGTAATTTTTTTTTTTACCTTTTATTATATAGTAGTATTTTTTAGGTAAAGTAATAAGCAAGTTTCTGCGTGTGTGTGTGTTTGTGTGTGTGTGCGAGAGAGAGAGAGAGAGAGAGAGAGAGAGAGAGAAGGCAGACTGGAAAAGTTTAGTGTAGTTTGTTCTTTTGTTCCTTTTAAAAAAATTGTGTGAGATTGTGGGCTCCGGTTTGCAGCCACTGTTTTGGAAATGTGAAATTTAAAGGAAGTCACCAGCTCTGAACTGGCAGTTCCTCCCATTTCCCCCTGCTTTGTTTTCTTCTTTGGCTATAAGAATCAGAAATATCTGAATCAGCCAATCCAAAAATGAAATCTTTGTAGTTGGGGAGTGAATGGAAGTCTGCATTTCGTTCGCAAGTTAGTGACTATGGGAAGGAAGAGGCTCACAAAGACTCAAGGATTGTTATGTTTGAGATGTGCACGTTTGCCCTGGAGCAGCTCCACGTTTCGGCTTGTAGCTGTATAAAAAAACAGTCCCCTGAGGAAAACTAGCAGGAAAAGAAGTCCCTCGTTGTTAAAATGTTTTTGTTATTTTCAATAATTTCTCTTCCAGTGTTTCTCTTTTTAGAATGTATTCAGAGCCAGGATAAATAGGAATTAGGCAGAGGCTCGTTCTCACTGGCCATGATTTGGTCTCCTCCCAAATTCTGTGCCTGGAAAATACCAGCAAATACATGGAGTAGAGAAAGATAGAAATTTTAAGAAATGGTCAAATCTGATCTGAATCTGATTAGCTGAAATCAGATTAAATGTCCACAGAACTGAGAGTGGAAAAAAATGTAGAAGGAAAAAACATATTCATATACTGTAAGTACAACAGGTTATAAAGGACACTAAGGGACATTTTACATTTTATTCCTCAAATATAATACATTTGTTTATTATGATATTTGGATTCTAAACTAAGAAACTGAAGAAATCGTTCTTATTAATGTTGTGGTATAGACAAAGGAATAAAAGTGAGCCTTGGAGTAAAGACATCCCATTGGTTCATGTGCTGGTTTTTCTGTTTGAGCAAACATCTAAAGAGTATTACCTTCATAAACACTTGGGAAGAAACGCAAAGGACTTGTGTCTTGCGTCATAGTTCAAACAGAACGAGGACAATAATGGGGACAATAACAAAAAAAGGAGAGGGGAGGTTTGACTAGGCCAAAGTCCAGCAGACATCACAGTAATTACTGACTTCACAGACAACACAAGAAGGAAAATGTCTGGCGTGTGTGCTTTTGTGCCTATTAACCTTCAGCCGTCCCACAGGTTAAATCGGGCCATGGTCCACGCTGACCCTTTATTCCATGTTTACCGTAACGTTTATGATAAAGCTGTAACTATATTTCACACTTGCATTTTTCCACAGCACTGAATTAGGCTTAGAAATTATGAACCACAAGCCTGGATGCTCCCTTTAGACTTATTTAAACTAACTGAGGAGGACATGCAGGAGTTCACCTGCAAAAATATTTTTTTGGTATTACATTCAACACATCTGCCCTTCTCTAGAGAACTTCTCTAGGGAAAAGATGACAATGTGTGTAATAAATAAAGACAAAGTTCTATACATTTTTATACATACATCTTCTTGTAGTATTTCTTGTGACAAACATTAATGCTTGGAATAAGCTGATGCGGTTCATTTGGATTAAAAGTTCAATGAATTTGAAACATAGTCCTGGAAGATCGTTACCTAGAAAATGAAAATTTATGATCGGAAAGATTACACTCCTAAGAAATGATGGTCAAGTGACAAAAGGTTTTGTTTCCATCCTTTAAATTGCTCTGACAGGTTTTTGACTCTGAATAACTGTCCAAAAATGTCATTAAAAATAAATAAATAAAATAAAAATAAAATAAAATAAACAAAAAAGACACTTTAAAAAAAACTTGTTTTTAAGGATCCCAAGTTTTTGTCTAGTCAGTCAAGTAGTTGTCTTTAAAGAATTAAGTTATTTGTATGAATGGATAAACAAGAACATTTTCTTAATTTTATTCTAACTAGACCAGAATACACACACTTCCAATATACGTCCATCAAACAGTTTACATGCTGTTTTGCACACTTTTTTTACTCTTTGCACACACTGTCTAATCATTTCCGTCGTTTTGCACATACTGTACAATATTTCAGTCATTTGCTGTTTTTGCACAAATCCTATACATTATCTCAGGGACCGTGCTGCTAAGAAACTGTTCATTCCAGTATTACTGTACACAATATTGTCTGAACATACAGTATTTACACTGGTCGGTGCTGTTTCTGTTTATTGTCTTTTGTGTGTTGTCTTTTTTGTATTTTTTGTATTGTCTTGTAACTTTTTGTCTGCACTGTATTTTGTCCTGCACTGTTTGCACCAGGTTGCACAGTTGCACTTTATGTGGCTAGGACTAACTTACTAAGTCCTTATAGCTCTGTCTTTGTTTTATGTAGCACCACAATCCTGGAGAAACATTGTCTCATTTCACTGTGTACTGCAACAGCTATATATGGTTGAAATGACAATAAAAGCTTCTTGACTTGACCAGAATATGGAAAGCACCAAACCTTTGCAAGACTTTTTTTTTTTTTTTTTTACATTTTGCAGATGCCTACAACTGAGCAATTGAGGGTTAAGAGCCTTGCTCAGGGGCCCAGCAGTGGCAGCTTGGTAGACCTGGGATTCAAATTCATGACCTTCTGATCAGTAGTCCATCACCTTAAACACTAGGCTACCACATCCCCACAATTTTTTGAAACCTTTTTCCCCCAAATCTGACTTAAAAAAGTTTTCAGTGTGAGATGTTTTACCCGTGTTGGGATAACCTTACACAAAATTCAGAGGTTTAAGTTGATAAATTAAAATTTAGTATGGTTTAGATGCTCACTTTAGAATGGGACATCTCAGAGAGATCTCATGACAAAGAAATTTAACGCTGAATATCAACACAACAAAACAGTCACAAATTCCATTTTTTGACCTAAAAAAAAATCATTATTCATGCAGATCTGAGCCTAAATCTAGGTCGAAAGCCATTTGCACTACTGTCTGTATTCAGAAATGAACAGGAAGTGCTGCTCCCTTTACAGGGGTAGCGACGAATATCCTGTACTTTGCTAAAGAAACATCAAAGGCTTTTTGTTGTCGAGACCCACGTTGATGAAGGCATTCAGGTAGCAAAAAAAAAGAATGCTTGCAAGAAAGGATGTTACTGTGTCAAAAAAAGGAATAACAGGAGGCAGAGAATAAAGATCGATATGTTTTAATAGGATATCAGTGCAGAAATACAACTATTCCCCGGGTAATATTTCCCATACATTAATGTCAACAACAATTACTACTGCTACAATAATAATAATAATAATAATAGTGATATTGGTGTGTTATTGGAACATAAAAATACAGAATTGCTTAGTGTTACTAACAAGCCCAAACATTTAAGGAGACAATGGGAGATGGTTTTAGAAAATTGACATCAAAACAGTATCACAATATAATAAAGGTTAACTTTTTACAGCATTTTACCTTGGCATTAATCTCTGTAGTGAACATTTCAGCAAAAAATAAATTCCTGTTCATTTCCTGTTAATGAATACTTTAAGAATACCTTTTAAAACACTGCTGGCCAGATGTGGTGGTGTTTTTTTATGCACACTTTCATGCTACATATTCAGCCAAAAAAAAAACCTTTAGGTGTCATTTACAGTAGAAAATGTGCAAAAAAGGTCAAGAAGTGGAAAGTGGAGCTGATTGCTTACGTAGGGCATTTAGTGATAGTCAGTTTTGTGTGTGATTTATCAGCCTCAGGTGTAAATGATCACCATGCTGTCAGGTGCGTTTTCCCTTTTGTTACTTCTCAAAGATATTCCTTCATGAAGAAGATTTAATAATGCGACACCATATTTAAATTTTGCACAATTGAATTTTGCTGCTTTAATACTGTTTACATCCATTGGGATGAAGCCTTAGTAAGGTACTCTACTGTACCTTTCCTTGTTGCCTAGGTGGTACACTCAAGAGTACACCTTTAATATGCATAATTTTTGCCTTGTACTTGTACATGTGTAATGACAATAAAGTTGAATCTAATCTAATCTAATCTAATAATTTACCTAGAATGTTCTATTGTGTACTATTAGCTTTAATCTAAAAAGCTAATTATGGTACAATTATATAATCACGTTAGGTACACTACATAGGTGAAAGATACATATTAAAGATATTGTATTATAAGATATTACAAATACAGATTATTTACCCTTGCGGGCTCCACCCCAGTAATAAGGAAAGGAACAATTTAATACTATTTTAACACAATTATATATGCACATTTTTTCTATTAGGTTTAAGCCAATTGGGGATTTCATGGCACATGAGCCATATTAATGCCCTCAACACCGTTTTCTTGTTCTGACACAAGGGTCTGTATTATTATTATTATTATCTCTTCATTACCTGCATTTCAAGTAAATTGAACAGATGTCAGAAGCAATCTGGAGCCGCATCGAGTCACATACCTCTGGCCCTGAGGCTGTTTTTCAGCCGTCGGAGTTTCAGTAATCACCAGTGTATATCTTGACTATGCTTTATATTATGTTTCTCAAGAAAAAAAGATTATGTGCATGTAATTATATTAGTGTTATTAAGTATACCTATTTATATAGTGTTTATGTGTGCGTGTATATAGCTATGTCCTGAATGACACTTACTTGGGTCAGGAGGTTCAAAGTGCATCAACATTATCTCAGGTTAGCATTTTAAAAATACAGTAATGTGTCATTTCTAGACAGAGGAAAACAGATGGACAGAGATGTTGTTCAGACTGAAGAGATGTACATCAGTGGGTAGACCGAGCAGGCTGTATATCTCTGTATCTAACTACAGTGATTGCTGCTATCTCTCTCCATTTATCTAACATTGGCCTGATATTGTGTCTACTGTGCATAATGTCCTAGCATTGTATCAGATAGGATGGAGGAATCTTTAAAAAATATATATATCTAAAGTTCATCAAGGACATTTTTACAGGCCTGTACTAGAAATCTTAGGTTTGAGGTTAATTTCTACTTTTGGAGAATCCTACTTATAATCCTTCACTGCTAATCAGCATCTACTGAGCTGCTTAACCTTCAAATCTGCATAGTATAAAAAAAATACACCATTCAGCCTAGAATCTCATTGGGCAATGTTTTTGGGTAAATTTTTTCATATTGTATTAAACTCAAACAGAACATTATATTTGATTGTATTGTTTTGGTTTCTTATCGACTATCAACTAAAACTGACCAATGTGTATGACAATGAGCAAATGCAGATTTGTAATGTGTTTGTGGGTGAAAAAATAGTAGATTAGATCAACAAATACAACTATTTAAAAAAAAAAAAAAAAAGCAGGAAGAGTACGCCTTCAAGCGAAAGCTTCGGTAATTAAGTCAAAATTTATTAATCCATTATTATGCTAGTTCATTCGACTTTAAAGACAACCTCAGCTAGTGTGACAGAAACACTGTTAGAAGTATTAAAGACAGTTTCTTACCACAAATGCCACACATATCATTAAGAAATGATAAAATTGAAAATGTTGGTTAGAACTTTTGCTAAATTTGCTACATCTCAAAAACAGACTTTTTCATTTTAATAATTCTTCTCTCTTTTTTTATTTATTTATTTTTTTTTACCTCATTTCTTATTAGGAGTAAAAAGAAATCTGCACTGGTCTGCCAACAAATATAATATGCTTTTATGTATCACAAAGGAAAACAAATACCACTAGAAAGGAGCCAGCACTAAAGACCACTTAAATTCAGCACTCCGATCCACATCTACTGAGTAGACAAGACAAAGTACCCAGGTATTTGAGTGCTACAACTTTTACATTATAGAGAACTTTATCATAAAAACTTTATAGAATCCTCCTTTAAATATCATGTATACAGCTAAAATGACAAAAATAAAAACTATATAGAGTCGTCTGCACACAAAAGGCAATGGACAGAGAAACGGAGCGGGAGATTGACAGAAAGAAAAAGTAGTGCTGTAACACTGGAACTGAACAGAGAAGGCACTAAAGCATGCATACATATTACAGGTATAGGCTTAAGGTGTCAGAGGTAGGAAATTTAGAGAGAAATACAGAAAATTGAAGGTCAAATAACATTCTTACAGTAGATCATCATTCTTCAAGAGAGTAGAACAGGGAAATAGAAAGAAGTGCACTAAAAAAATGTAGCTGAAGGCAGAGAAACAGTAAAATGAACATAACATGCAAAATAATTCAGCACATTAAAGGTGCATTATGGCTCTAACAGTTAAGTAGGTGGATTTGACTTAGAAATGATAGAAATGCTTTTTTTTTTTTACTCTTTGAGCCAACCCCTTAATTTGCACCCATGTTAATGAAGCTCCACCCTCAGGATCTACGTTGGCCTGTAGAGAGACTCTAACATGAGTGACAAGGGGCACATTCAATTCAATTATGAATTCAATTCAAACACAAACAAGGATTTCAGACCCAGAAGTCAGTTTTTCAAATGGGTTTTCTCAGCCACTTGGCATACGTGTGCCATGACCATGACATAAATGCTTATATTTTAGCATGTTTTTACATTTTACATCTTCCAGGTTATGTACAAGTTCGAAATAAAAACAAAATGACTATTGCACCTTTAAGAAATATCTTTTGTAACTAAAAATATACTATATAATGTGTGTATACTGTATTATACTATGTATAGGACTGCATATAATTTATAAAGATGAAGACAATAAAAACAGAAAGCTACATTCTCATTATATATGGTAGGGTAGGGTAGAGGTGTGTGCATTTAAGACCCGCTACTGTGCACAATCTGTGCTCGTGAATTGATTGGCTGATGAACCAAGTGGGGTATGTTGAGAGAACAATACTACAATGTGTAGTGGAAAGGGTAGAACATGGTGCATGAATGTAATCTGGATTGTGGTTGATACTCCGGGTATTGTGAGTGATATACTGTAGCTAGGTTAACTAAGAAAAGGTTACTCTAGGTGGCCTGGTCTAAAGCACACAGTAGATCACTGCCCTGAAGCAGGTGCAGGTTGCCTTGCAGAGGGATGTTCACTTCGCAGTCATAACGTGTCAGCTCGGGCAGATAGTACATCTCAAACGAGGGCCCAAGCAGACGACTCGCCACACCTACAAATGTCAAATCATTGTTTACTACACATGCAGGTCAACAGAAACTGGTGTTATTCATGTATTTAGTTACATGCACAGAAATTTGAGCATTCATAATTCTTCAATGGTTTGCATTAAGGGCAGTATGCAGAGTTGAGTTACGTGCACATAATAAGGATTTAATACCTCAAGCTGCACAAATTGGTATTTAAACCTGAGACTTAACAAGACACTTAACAAGTGTCATTAGGAGATTGTGTGAGTTTGAATAAAAACAGAGGTCTCGGTGTCTCAGGTACATGCTATTATTAAAATAAACTTATTCTGCAAGAATGAATTTATGTTGCAATTTATATGACAAATGTCATATGGCACTAATATTAATGAAAATTAGTGTCACTTTAAAGTGCAGTAAAAGCAAAAAGAGATGCTCTACGAACACAGCAAATAAAACGAGATCCGATCGAATAAAAGTCTAAGCTGCATGATCAGCATTAAATCGGCAATTAATTTAAATTATTATTTGTGTATTTTAATCTGTAGGACGCTTCTCTAGTAGAACTTAGGTGGCCAACTCTGAACACAGCTCTAAAAATCAGATGGAGTGTGACTCTGAATCAGAACATGCATGTCATGAGCTCACCTTCCATTT
Source organism: Tachysurus vachellii (assembly GCF_030014155.1). Taxonomy (NCBI): domain Eukaryota; kingdom Metazoa; phylum Chordata; class Actinopteri; order Siluriformes; family Bagridae; genus Tachysurus; species Tachysurus vachellii. The sequence continues at coordinate 10,493,171 of NC_083465.1, read as the reverse complement.
TCGTGTTAGGGAGCATGTTGTAGTCTGTGTAGTTACAGCACCGTTCTGAGTAATCTTTTTTCCCCAGCACTGTTTGATTACCTTGATACTGAGTTTTTCTCTGCTGGTGGCCCTTGTGCTCATCTGTAGAGAAAAAGTACGTTGTAGAAAACAATTCGGTTCCTAGACACATTGAACAATTCACCTGTAGGTCCAACTATAGATTCCATGAAATGAGCTAAAGTATAATTTTATGATTTATATTCAGGACAGATTTTATGGTACCTCTGTATTATTATATTGTATTATTATATGTGGCATTATTAGCATACTGAAACAGACATAATATGCATTTTTTGTACCTTTGCAAACTTCTATCTAATAGGGTATATTTGTGGACACCTGACCATCACACTTTTTACGAGTACTTCATCTCAAAGGTGTTCAGTGGGGTTGAGGTGAGGACTCAATGTCTTCCACTCCAACCTTGGCAGACCATGTCTTCATGGACCTTGCTTTGTGTACAGGTGCATTGTTGTACTGGATTAAGTTTAGGCCTTTAGTTCTTACAAGGGAAATTATAATGCTATTATAATGCTGATTTTGTGCTTTCAACTATGTAGCAACAATCTGGAGAAAGCCTACATATGAGTGTGATTGTCAGGTGTTGACAATTTTTTACTCATATAATCCATTACACACTAGGACTAAAACATTGTCTGTGTACTGTTTTGTAGGTTTCATGTGTTTGTTAGATTTTAGGCTTATGGACTCTTTACCTGTTAAGGCACTGTTGCTTTGAGACATCCTGTTCAAAATGGCACAGCTTTCATTCTTCATCCTTTTCCACATCTCAGGTGGCTTGATAGCAGATGAAACCCCCTACACAATTCAAATGTACATCGACACATAGTTAAGAAAAAAAAAAAATGATAGGAAGACTGGCTGATTGGATAATTGCATTGTTCCTATTAAAATGGATCCTATTAACGCAATCATGTAGCAGCAGCACAATGCAAGAAAATCATGCAGATACAGGTCAAGAATTTCAGTTAATGTCCACATCAAAAATCAGAAAGTGTCTATAACCATGGCATGGTTGTTGGTGGCAGATTGGTTGGTCTGACTTTCAGAAAATACCCATCACGTGGGATTTTCACACATAATAGTCTCTAGAATTCACATAGAATGGTGTGAAAAACAAACAAACCAAAAAAAAAACTTCCTCAAGGTCCAAAGGCTAAAATGCCTTGTTAAGGAGAGAGGGAGTAGACTGGTCTGAGCTGATAGAAACTCTACACTAACAAGTAAATAAAATCAAATAAGCACTCTTTACAATCCTGGTGAGCAACGTGGTCTGCTGTCGTAGCCCATAGACCTCAAGGTTTGACGTTTTGTGCAAGCGGAGATGCTTTTCTGCTCTCTAAGGCTGTAAATAGTGATAACTTGAGTTACTATATCCTTCCTGGCTGATCGAATCAATCCGGCCATTTTCCTCTGACCTCTTATCAACAAGGTATTTCGACCTACAGCATTGTCACTCACCCACTGTTTTTTGTTTTTCGGACCATTTTGTATAAACTCTAGAATTAGTAGATTAGCAGTTTCTGTAATACTCAAAGCAGCCCATTTGGTGCAAGCAGCCATGCCACAGTTAAAGTCACAAAGTCCCCATTCTGATGTTGTTAATCTGAACATTAACTGAAGTTCCTGACCTGTATCTGCATGATTTTATGCACTGTGCTGCTTGCTATCTATACTTCAAATAGTACCGAGAGAGATTAATCGACTTACTGTGCTCATCTGCAAAAATGATCGCTTCATAGCGTTTGGTATTGTGCCCCGGCCTGGGCTTATGTCTCTGTAGGCTTTACAAGGTCTGTATTTCTCCATGGACCTACCAAATGACACAATTGTTACTCTAAAAAAATTGTTACAGCTAAAACATCACCACTGCAAATGCAATTTTAACTGTTTCCTAGAATCCATTCAGAAAATAAAATACATTAAGATCAATTCTATAGAATTACCTTTGGCCGTGGAGGGACATGCAATTTGTTTGCAGAGCTTGGCATGAGTGCTTTTCCACCAATGAGTCTATCATACCACCTTTAGTATTGGGGTAATTTATTGGCGGGTCAGGTGGCCACTGCAGACTATGATGCCCACCCATAGCGGCTAGTGGTGTGCTGGCTGGATTGGTGTGGTGTGCCAGAGGCATGGGGCTGGGGTAAAATATGGGTGGCCAGTGCTCCATTGTGGCAGCACTGGGTGCCTGCTTCTCACTAGCAGAGTGCGGGTTTGGCAGGAAGTGGGAACCTGGAGGTGGGGTAAGTGGCTGGAAGAAGTTGGCGATGTTGCCGAAGTTGTACTGACTAATGCCTGGAGCAACAGCCTCAGGCAGAGTCTCCTCCTGACAGATGGGATTAAGCTGGAAGTCTTCACCATCCATTGGAATGTAAGGGGCCAGTGTCTCCAGGTCTAAGTCACTCAGCTCAGTCTGAAAGGAACAGAAGGAAGTAGGGCTATTAATATACAAGCCCTGATTTTCTGAGACTTTGTGAGCATAAATGATTTTGAGACATACTTTATATTTAAAATTAGATATGAAATATAGTACGCATGCCATAGTTTTAAAACTCATATCACTTAAAGTTACACTTTAGTCTAGTAAACACATGTTTGTCTGGCAAGCCTAGTCTACCAATTTTAGCAATTGCTATAGGATCTGGTAGGTTTTGTCAATAAAAGTGGTCAAGAACCATCTGCTATCATAGAGTAGATGGAGGCAGTTTGACTGTTAGATCCGATGACCACTCTCAGACCTTCCTACAGCACGTGAGAAGCATGTGAGAAACACTCACAACTTCTTCAAATGAAATGGTCGAGCTTTTAAAGATTTTTTCAGTCTAGTTCCCAAACCTTGCTCTGAAAAATTGGAGTTAGTGTTCTCATAAGTGTGCAATAAAACATATATAGACAACTGTGCAAAGAGCCAATGAGAACCTCCCTTGGCCCTTGCAACCTTCCCTATTCTGACTTTTGTAGCCAGAAATGTGTTAAGAAAAGATTCAACACATTTGAAGAATCTCTCACTAGCATCTACCTCTTGGCTGTAGGAGCTTTTGCCCTGGGTGTCCATAGCAAACAGTTTTTCTGTGATCTCCATCTTCAGGTCATCCACTGGGCTTTTATAATCATCTGGGCTGCTGGGCTGTAGAAAAAGATGCAAGCCCAAATACTCAACATTGATAAAAGGAAAGCCCAATAAAATTGCTTTTGGAAAGCTTGAATTTACCGTGGAGCAGCTGCTGATGCTGGGAGTGGCACTGCTGGTTGGTGGAGCCTGAGGTATAGAGAAGTTGCCACTAATTTTAGGCATGTTATGGCCCTCCGTGACTGAGTGAGTTGCAGGGGGATGCATAGGAGAAACCTTAGAGCACACTGGGTATTTCTCAAATGTTGGATGACCTACAATGCAAAATGCAGGAGGATTTAAGTGTTACTGAACATTACACAGAAGAAGTATGTAGTAGAAGTAACTAAACATCAAGAGTCTCCATTTATGATAGCAAGCAGTAGTGGTTTGTTCTGACATTACCAAAATTCAGGGGGATGATATCATCACCAGGAGTCGGTGCCAAGTGAGTGAGATCCTCTGGTTCCTCTTTGAACTTGGTGAAGAGGTCTCCACTAGTCTCAGAGGCCACGGTAGATCCAGCCTGGCTGAAGAAACTGTTCATATGTTTCTTCAACAATGAATCTGTCTGGTCTTTAGAGAAGATAGTGGACTTCTCCTCAACATCACTTTTAAATGAAAGAGGGACACGGGGAAAGAGGGACACGGGTTCATTGAAACCAGACAGAATATAGGAAAATATAAAGCAAGTTACAAAAAGATGTGGTTTACATGTTTATATCTTTCCACCAACCTCAGGATATAGTTGACACACACGATGCACTGTGGCTGAGAGTTACGACTACTGTAAATGACAGTGCCCTGAGTCTCCACCCACACGAAGCCCCCATGCTTGGCCAACATCCGGTAATGTCCACTCACAGTCTGGCCTTTTGTACATACTGTAGAATGATAAAATTAGACACTATTTAATAACCGTTTTAAATATTAGTTTAACATGCTGTACACGTTTTCATGTCTATAACTATCATCAAATAATAGCCTAATAAACACTATCTTGAATATTCACATTAAAACTTCAAGATTATTTATTTTTGTACTTAACACTAGAAAATATCAAAAACCATTCTGTGGAATGTAACTCGCCATTTAATCTAAATAAGTATAATAATCATGAGTTGGAGAATATTGCGCCATTTAATCATTTAGAACCGGAAGCACCTGTAACCCTGCTGATTCATGCAATTACCCAATCATTCAATCATAAGTACAAAAATGATTTATATACGAATGAAATACTTTAGTAAATGTTCACTGTGATGGATGCTGTTGGCAGACTTTGGTTATTTCAGAAATTGCTGTCATCCTGGGGTGTTCACTCATTAAAGTTCACAATGCAAAAAAACAAACATACAAAAAAAAAAAACTTCCAGTGAACAGGAGCTCTGCAGGAGGAAATGTCTTGTTAATGAGAGGAGTAAGAGAATAATGGCCAGGCAACTCAGGCAGCTCGAACCAGTCTGGCCATTTTTCGCACCAGTCTGTGTAAACTCTAAAGATTGCTATGTGTAAAACAGCAGATCAGCAGTTTCTGAAATACTCCAACCAGCCCTGCTGGGCTCACGACAATCAGCAATCACACCATGGTAAAGTTACTGAGATCCCATTTTATACCCATTCTGGTGTTTGATGTGAATATTAACTGAAGCTCTTTATTATGAACTGTGTTGCTGTCACGTGAGAGACACTATGTACAAAAAAATGTACATTAAAAAAAAGTTTAAAAAATTTATGAAAGTTAAAAGAAAGAAAAAAAAAGAATAGTAAGAAAAGGACTGTACTTTGAGTATTTTCTCCCTCACAAAGTAAAACAAACAGAACAAACAAGCAAGATCATTTTTATTTCAATATTTCAAAGATTTATGGCAGCCATACGCTGCAGTAGATTCAGAGCTGATGTATGATGTACAAATTCACGCATATTAGTTTTGATAGCATGAGCCGGTCTCTTCTTTCTTGGACCCGGCCCAAATTTTGCATGGGAAAGCTGTGGGCTGAGGGTCATAGGGTTCACTAAGGCAGGATTAGCCAACACTAGTATATGCTGATCTGCACACCGGTCACATTGCCCTAGCCAATTGTCTGGCTGAATCCACAGACAGCAGCAAAGAGCTAGCTCTGAGCTAGCTGCTGTGCTGGGAAAATGCCCCAAGAACACAATGTAGTATATGTCTCATAGTGGTGTTAGCCTGTCTGTTGTTTGCATTATGTTACTTTTTCCATATGTACTGTATAAGAAAGCAAATGTTGTCCTCAACTTGAAACAGCCCACACAAAACACCTGGCAATCTGGCTTCAAAGCTCTATGCCACATAATACTGATAAGCTTCACGCTGCTAGATCAGCTACTATCCCTCAAGCAATCTTCTGTGACTTCAATGCAGCCTTTGCAATGTCAATCCCAACACCTTCTTGTCCCAACAAGATTTTTAGTTAGTGGTACAGCATGGCATTCGATTGCTACCTGCAGAAACAATCTCATGAGGTGACACGGTCACTCCACTGGTGTCCCACAAGGCTTACTTTTCATACCATGCTATGTGAAGACATTCAACTCATCCTCTATATTCGTCCCTTAGACACTTGTATTTGTAAACAGATTTTAGCATTTCTGGCAAAGAAGAGCTTGTCAAGAACGGCAGATTAATGGCAGAAGGCTAAACTGTTCTAAAGAAGTGTCCCTATGTCAAAATCCCGTGATAGCGAACTCTCAGATCATACAGTACCATCGGTATTAGTTCTGAGCAACCAACTCTCCTTCTCTCCTTACATTTCTAACCTGACTCGGTCATGCAGGCTTCTCTTTTACAGCCTCAGGTGGATCTGACCACATCTCTGAACTCTTCTAACTGACCCAGAATGCATCTGGATGACTGGTTCAGTCAAGTTCTCACCACTGGCTTCCTGTACTTGACTCCAACAGATATAAAACACTGCTGCTTTGACTACAAAATTGACCGAAAATTGACAAGCCCTATCCTACATGAAGGTACTTATCAAACTGTGCTCTGCACCATTTTTAACATTCAGCATGGCTCAACTTGACTCTCCTCTGATTCCTCTAGTTACAGACAAGACATACATCAAGACTCTTCTCTGTACCGGCACCTAGGTGGTAAAATGAACTTCCCTTGCCTGTCCAAACAGCTGAGTCACTGGCTGTCTTCAAATTTAGACTGAAAACATGCCTCTTCACTAAGAACTAAATGAAGACTAATTAAAAATCGCTCGAATTATACTTTTTTGTAGCTGCTGTAGCAAATTATACTAATTAGCATTTCATCTTAACATTGTTTTGAAACCCTGAACGATTTGCACTAGCAAAAGGATTTGTTTTAAATAGAGAGTATAAATCACTTCTTTAAGTCACTCTGGATAATGGTGTCTGCCAGATGCTATAAATGTAAATGAATAATGAGCTACTGGCCGTGATGTATGTGCGCAATGCGTGGTCCATAGCTCTAGGGTGAACTAATCAGGTTATTTATTCAGACCTTTTCATGTACGAGACATAAAATATATACAAACATATGGGAAAAGACTTCACTTTTAACAAATCCAATCCAGATAAACACTTGCCTTTCTGGTCTCTTTTCTTTTCACCACACAGTGAAAAGGCCCTAATTACATGTTAATGTCACTGCAGAGAGAAGCCACTCCACCTACAGTATCTGATTAGGAGGCAATCTGGGACACCTGGCCGAGGCGAGGGCAAGTCATCCCTGCTCTATTCGATGCTTTTATCTCCCCCTGCCACAAGTCACCAGTAATGCGATTCAAGACATCCTAATGCTTGCTGCAGTCGGCCCTAATAGAGCCAATCCAATAAGGCTCTTTTGAATCGAGATCATAACTCATACGCACATGTGAAATGCAATTTGTCTGCCTCAAGGCCTGGTGGCCTCAGTGCCCCTCCCTTCAGCAGTCTATGTAGACAGTCCAGGTTTCGTAAATCTCACCAGATATAGAGTTTCAGGGTTGTTTGTATTAGGCAGGCGGACGTACAGTGCCGTCTGAAAGCCCACTCCATTGTGACACAGGATTAACGCATATTCATGTTGAGGACTAATTGAACAGAACAGGATGGTAGGGGTATTCAGGGGCATTATAAAAACACAGAGAAAAGGGGTCAGTGGTAGCATTACATTTCAGAGAGATGAAAGTCTGCAATTGAGCATGCATGGTATTGTTGCTTCAGTGGTAGTGGTTATAGTGCCTTAGTAAATAATTAGCCTAGTAAATCAGCAGTGTCTGATCACGATCATGTAGTTTGCATGACCTGACTATGGTTGATATTTTATTTTCTCAGTTTACAGTAAGAAAAAAAAAATCATGCACAAAAGAATGAACTTCTTGAATCAGAGAACCTAAACAGACACAGAATACAGTATGATCAGTGTCCTAGGTGTACATTTTTAGTGATCGTGTTTGGAATTGACACAGAGAACATGTTATATGCATACTTTTCAAACCTATATGATACACTCAGTCCTGAGTCATTCCTGAGGCAACTCAAACAGACTTGCTAAAAGACAAGCAAAATCAATGCAGGTTTACAAAGCAAGGCATAAATCCCATCTTTGCTTGATTTTAACAATCGGTCAAATTCATAAAGCTAGGGTGATCATGCAAAACAGATCTGCTTGCCCAGCATACAAAGATAACAGAATTCTGTGTGCACTTGGATGATAATACAGCTAAGCACATCCAGAATTCTTATTCTCTGAACAAGTTTTTTCAAACAAACTATTGTTGATCCATGGAATGAAATATGAAAAGCAAAACAGAGTTAAAAAATAAGAGCCAAAATCATGTATTAAATATTTCATAATTGACCGTGACACCATAATTAATTTGTACCTACTGTGTTTATAATTTTTAAAAAAAACATACAATTTTCCACTCAGATAGAAAAACTATTTAACTGTTTCTTTGAGGGGAAAAATATGAGGTTGCACACATTTAATGCTGATATTGCTGCCAAGCCATGAGTAATAAAATATTATTTATAATAATACAAATATAATAATTTAGATTTTTTTTCTTAGTATTGTTTTCCCTTTATTTCCTTAATATACCATTTGTACATTAACAATACAATTTGCTTTTTTTTTTTATATACTCCAAGTGAACTCTTACCTGGCCAATAAGAGTGGCTTAGTCTTATTTTCATCTCATTAGCATCACAAAATAAATGCATGAAAATAGACAGACAGTAACATGCATGAGAATCCCCTTACTGAGTGGAGTGTGGGCACAAGTTGTGAAAGAGTAGATTGCTTGGATAACTTATTTACAGTATTAAGCCCAGGGTGATGAAGGCCAGATGAGCAACTTACAATTCTGGTGGCTTCTGGTGGCACTTTCAGAGTCGAGGGCATGGTAGAACTCGTACACAGAGCGACCCAGGAGATCTTCAGGACTGTAGCCCATTAACTCAGTTACCCTAGAACAGGGGGTGCACACAGAAACACATGGACACAATTTTGTAAATGGAAGTCCTCTATATTTGTTCACTTTAAACACTTTGATCTCTGGTTATTTCAAGACAACTTAATAATGATCCATTTCATATGGTCTGGTCTGCACAGCATAAGAACTTAATGACTGTCGTTAAGGAAGGATTTTCAGCTCGTTTGCACATTTCTGTTAAAGATTAATGCCACTTTTCCATCCCGAGGTCATGCTCCAAACTTACCACACTCTAGCATTTTGATGATTAATTCATTTTAAACAGAGCTTTCAATTAACCCTAAAATGTTCATCCTTCCACAGCTGTGCTGTTGCGTAAAGGGAAGCAAACTAAGTAATTAATTATGTTAGCTGCATGGTAGTAGTGTAATGTATTTGCGTATAGATGACAGTGTAACTCAAGATGTTTAATTCTCAAGTGAAAGTACACGTAAGGTGACTTTTGTCTTTGCTCATAGTCGGTTTATATATATGTTATAATATATGACATGGGAGAGCGAGAAAAAAATTTGTATCAAAAATACCTCAGTTTTATTTTTATAGAATTAATGTAAGATTTTAGAATGTGACCCTTTTAGGAAGAAAAATGCAGTCACGAGCTACTGACAGAAGAATTTTTTGTCGTCCTCCTCCATAGAGCAAATGAGGGATGACTCCTGCACCTTAAATGACCTTAAAAAACCGTAACTCCTTGCTCAAAACCATGAGTCACAAAATCAAATTGAGCCAACCGAGCTGTTAAAGTTCATAGGTCGAACCTTGTTCATTTATAGTTTCAACGAAAACTGCATTCCTGTCACTTATAACTGGCAACAGAAAGTTTAGATTTCCGTTTGGATGAAGTTCATTTACTCTGTGTTGTGCCACCTGAAAATGTACGTGGCTGAATCTGTTATAATCTGAATACAAGTACATAAGAGGTGCAGGATGCACAGTACACACTCAAACAGTAACAAGTGGTGAGACCATTAAGACTGGCTTATTAATTCATCCTAGGGATCTTTTTGTGTGGGTGATGATTTGTGATGGTTGGTCACGGTCATATCCTTTACATAGTGCTACACTCGGGCTATAACAGAGCCCTGAACTTACATGAGCTGACTATTAATGCAGAACAATTTGTTCGAAATGTTTATTTTTAGACAAACAAATTTAAAAAACATGAATAAATGTTGAATCATATATCTATACATGACATGCAATTTGGTTCATATGTATGAATAGATTCAAACTGTATAAACAGGACACAATAAAAGTCAAGGATTGTGAAGATATTATGAGTCACTCTAGGTGAATAATAGTGCAGTGATTTAGCAACTCCAGGACTTAGTGGTTTAGCAGCTTCATGACCCCCAGTTCCTAAGTTCAGTTCTAAGCCCTTGTTACTGTCTATGTGGGTTTTACATTTACATTTACGGCATGTTTGACAGACGACTTTATCCAGAGCGATTTTGCCTGTTCTCCAGTTAATTTCCAGATTCTCAGCTTCTTTGATTTACATATAACCAGATCCATCACTTAATTCCTGACAAGAATTAAGCTCTTACTCAAGATGAGTAAATGAATGACTTAATTAATAAATGTAGGTCCCTTGTACAAGTAAACGGTAAGCATGTGCATCTATTTGTGTGTGTGAGTGAGTGAGGGTTACCTCTCGTCACAGTAGGTGAACTTCATGTCCATGCTGTGTCGGCTGAGGAAGGTCTTGCTGTCGAATGGTGTGTCGATGTTGGAGGGGTGAGGGATCGGTTCACACAGCATGACAACACAGGTGAGCGGTGACTCTTTATATCCACATAGAGTGCGTGTAGGACAGCTGTTATACAATTTCACATGACCTGTGCAGTGTAGCACCTGAAGGATGGAAGCACTGATTTAAAAAACCGTTCTCTTGCATTTTGAAATGTATAAATGCGACAGCATACACTCCACGCACATACAGCTGAGCAACTGATAACAACTGATATAATCAATAACAATTATCCAACTGTTAATCACCATCAGACATTTTAGCGAAACATAGAACAATAATTATAACAAAAAAAATATCGCCCCAATTTCAGGCAAACCTTGTAGAATGTCAACCACAAATCAAATCTGACCCAGATAAGTGTCTTCATTAAAGACATCATGTACCTTCCAGCTGGCTGATTTAAGGTTGACGGTGCGCCCTCGACTCGTCACGGTGCATTTCATTCTCATGAAGAAGTCTCTTTCTGTGTTTATCTCTTTGCCTTTCTTCCCCACACCTGCACCAAAATGCACAAAAAATGCAAACTGTTAGAATTTACACTTTTTTTATATTAGATTCTAATTATACTAGATTCAGCTCACTATAAAATTAAATGTGTGTGAACGAGTGTGAACTGTTCTCTCCAGATACAAAGTTCACAGAGGGACCCGAAACAATCTGAGCTACTCTAAGAGAAGTCTCTGGGATCTAATGGAGCTTATGAAGTAATAAATACAAAGGCTACCAGTTGGCATTGTAGCCAGCTAGGCAAAGGGCCTCAAATAATCAAGAAAAGATACATGGTCAAACCAAAACACAGGAGGAAGACTGCAGGAGACTCAGTGAGAGGTCCACAGGAAGAGCAGAGGTCAAAAAGAAGGGAGAGTAGATAAAAGACTGGCGGGAGTGCAAGGGTCAAACTGACAGGGTGGGCTAACATTTCTTTCTTTACATAGCCATTCTTGCCATTTAAAGCTACATTTTTTCCGCCTAAGCACATTACATACACAGAAGGAGAAACCAGGTCCATGTTTTAAAACATATTTTATTTTAATATTCATTCATTATTTTGGAACGACACTGCAATGTTATTTTTATTATATAGTGCTGAGTTTCCTTGATCATACTTGGCTTAATTTTAGGGCTTTTCGACTATTAGGGCTGGACAATAAACTTAGTCAATCTAGTATACTGAATTTATTTTGTACCACATTGCAATTATAATATCCCTTGCAATATGAAAACTCACTAGGCATGTCACTGATAAATTCAATTCAATTCAGTTTTATTTGTATAGCACATTTAACAATGGACATTGTCTCAAGGCAGCATTACAGAACATAAGAAAAATAGTACAAAAAGTTCACGATTAATATTAAACATATTTAAATGTGTTTGTATTTATCACCAATGAGCAATCCTGAGGTGACGGAGACAACTGTGGCAAACAAAGGAAAACCTCCCTTAGATGGAAGAGGAAGAAACCTTGTGAGGAACCAAACTCAAAAGGGAACCTCATCCTCATTTGAATCACACTGAAGGGTTTGATTATGAATTATTATAAACCCCAGAGAGTGTCATTATAAACAATGTCCTTTCTACAGTCATATACATAAAGAAAATCATTTGACCTAAACTATTTTATTTGTAGATTAGTCAGTGCCATGACTTACCATAATAGGAAGCTTACAGGAATAAAGCAATAATAATAAAATTGCAGTTTGTTAGGAGTTCATCTGCATGTTACAGCAACGCTTTAGGTTGGATTTAAACCTAAAGTGGTCAAACGGTCCTGTCCTATCTTAACTGGACTATCATTATGCCCTAAAAGCTGTTAGCTCTCTTGGCTTTGTTTATTATGCCCCTTGGGAGCCTAAGCCTGAAGCAGTCTATTTTCACCCAGATGCCCTGCAAATGAGTCCTTCTGGGTTACATCCTTACCAGTACCAGTGTAAATATCACCAACAAACAGCCAATGCTGTGATAACAATTAACACGTGATATATTGAACAAGCCTTACAGTACTTACTGTATAACAGTGTAATAGTATCTACATGACTAAACTGCCACAAATAATGGATGAAAAATACACTGCAGTACCGGTGGTAATTTGTGGGTTGGTGGATTGGGAAATTACCAGTTTTGAGGCTCAGGTTCTCACGTATCTCATCATGGTCACAGGGGTGTGTGAAATCAAAGATACTGTGGCCTATCAGTTCAACCTGGTAAGAGATCATATATACACAAGATTGTTATTTTATAGCAATCATAGGTTCCATTGCATGAGAGAGGACCAACTTGTAGACAATGTTGTGTGTTACATGTTTTGTCTGGTATGAACATGTGTGAGCATTGACCTTGTTGGGTCTTACAAAGATTATAAACCTTTAACGTTCTTTGTGTTTTGATATAATGACTGACCATCTTAGTGTGTGTGTGTGTGTGTGTGTGTGTGTGTGTGTGAGAGAGAGAGAAACGGAGGCTTGTGTGGCTCCAGAATAACAAAGTGGTGACTACACACGTTAAGTCATTTACAGTAGCTCTTATTTACTCTTCAAAAGTGGAGCTCCAACTGGCCTGCTTTGTTGCCTGTTATCTCTAGTAGTTGTGTGGGTTTGTGTGCATGTATGTTTATTGGTGTGTTTACCTGTGTCAGCCCCATGAATTTGTTGATATTCTCTGAGAGGAAGATCATGTCTCCGTCTGATGTTACCACGGAGATGAAGCCTTCTAGTGACTTCATATAAAGACTGTCCATCTGTCTGTCTATGTCTGTTTCACTGGTATGGCAGCCTGCAATACAACACACACACACACACACACACACAACATATGTACAACAGATGCACAACACACAAACACTCACAATCGAATAAAGCTGTTGAAGTGTATTTGTGAAGTGTTTGTGTGTGTTCATGTTGTTTTGGTTTAAGGCTGTGGCTCGTAGCCAAAACAAACTAGAACAACTTCATCCTGCTACTCTTAATCCTCCCTAAAACAGCAACCTCCTCTTTGTCACTTCCCTTGGGCCACATCACCCTTTTGCCCGTCAACACACACACACACACAATTTGTAAATGTTTAAAGACTGGTATAAAAATGTATGACAGAATTCAGGAGATTAAAGAGAAATGTCCAAATTTATCTTTAATTTGTGAACAAACAAAGTATAATCTTTTCATCCCAAACCTATAGACATACAATTTACATTTACATGTCCGAGAAAAAGTCTCTAAAATGGCCACAAGTTAATTGTTTTCCAATTAAGTAATCTAATCTACCTCAAATGAGTGAGAATTAACAGGTATAAACATTGTCACTCAAATCCTTAGCTAGAGGATGTCTGTCTCCGTATGAGTGTGAGTTATAACTGTGTGTTGGTGAAATGTGGTGCTGGTTCTGGCGTGGGTTCAGTGGAGGTGGATTGAGCAGCAGAAGGAGAACACAGACTGGCTCTGCGGTGGGGGGTCGGAAGCATGTGATTGCTCCAGTGTGCTTCCTTCAGATAAGAGCCGTTCTCAAGGACTGCGGAGGCCTGGAGCTGGAGTCGAGCCGAGTTTGGAGACCTGTGGCCCCAGAAAATTACACCTTTGAAAAGCTTGAGGGAACCAAGACATTGCCTTTCATTTTGTAATAAGACAAATCTTCCATTTGGAATATGATTTCAAGAACATTCCCTTTTTCCCGACCCTACTTGATCACAAAATTGCGATGGAATCTGGGGAAAAAAATACAAGTCTGACTGACTGCGTTCCTGCTCCAGGGCCAAAACAGACCACAAACGTATGACACTAAGTTTGTACCACAACATCTGGAACAAATGATGCCCAACTGGATTACACTGGGGGAAGAATTTTAAGCTGTTTGACGTAACTCAGAGCGAGATGCAATGTTTGACAAAACGCTATTGGAAACAAACAGCTCCAGCACATACAAGGAGCTAATATTAGATCGTTTCCTCTCAGTCATATTGTCTGACCTCTGAACCTATACAGGATGCAAGTCTCTAAACTTCCAAAATCGAGCGGCTTCGCTATTCAAAAACAGCGGCCGTACTCAGCTTTAATACTGATGCACAACTTCCCTTGGAGAAGTACTTAAACAAATGAATGCATATGAGTGCCTTCTTGTGTTTTAGAGATTTTAAATGATTTTCAGGAAAGTGAGCAAAGAAAACGCATATCACTGTTTCCATCAACTACCTTTGTAGTAGTTAAATAAGCCAAGAAGGAAGGAAGAGATGAACCGCCGGGCGAGTGGAAAACATGGATGCTGTTTTCATCATTTCTTCAAAAATGTTTCCATCTGTTTCCATTCCCTTAATCACATATTATCTGACCAACCTTTCCACTGCAGCCAAATGCAAACAAAGTCTGGAGTATCGTTCCAATATTTGATATTTCTACACAGAAAATGAGAATCTATGATATTTAAAGATGTAAACCCCAGAAATATAATTCCATGCGTACGGTGTCTATAAATAAAAAAATTTTCTGATAATCTGACAGCCAATTCAATCTTTTTTCTGGCAGATAATAATCTAAACTTTCGAGTGGGAGTTAACCGTTAGTGTTGATAGCTTGGATTTTGCACTGTAAAGAATTCTCTAAGCTCAGTACAGACTTCCAGACATATGGGCTCCACCCAAACTGGTCTGACAGACATTATCAAATAGAGATTCACGTGAGTAAACACCTTGCTAATTATACCTAATGTATCATGTAAAGAACTCATGAGTGACACATGTGCGTTGGTGTGTGTCTCTTGCGCTCATGTAAGAGGTGTTTCACTAGCACCCTCATTGAGGGTACGGTGCTACAGGGTTAGAGGGGGGCAGGTGGCGCCAGGGCAGGCCCATGTTTTGGCTGGACTGGAACTCTGAGAAAGCAGCAGTCATGCTCCGATCTGCCTCTCTGCACACAGCACACATGATCTGATAACGTTATCTATGTACCATCTTACAATCACGGGGTTGCCGTTTTGCCTACATCTCCTAAAGCTCATGGTCTTTCCATTTTTAATCATGTGTATGTTTACTTTTAGGTCACCATATAAAAAAAAAAACAAAAAAACAAAAAACGATTTATCTAATAAACCAAACAACCAAACAAACAAAAAGTTGGGGTTATTTAATAAAACAATGTATCAGCAAATACCTAAGAAAAATTAAATCACTCCGCTCCCACTCACTGCAATACTGACAGGATGGAATGGATGGAACCGGATGGAATAAAAAAAAAAAAAAAACTGAAGTTGTTCCTTTATCTGGCTTCCGGAGATTCTAATTTTAAATTTAAGACAATGCAAGCAATACAGACGCACACACTCAAACACACACACACATACTGTACACACACATCCTCCATTGTTCAAGAAACTTCCAGAAAGTCTGTTTTTTTTTCTTTGATATCAAAGCACATAAATACACCATTTAGGTAAAGGAAAAGCATCCAATGTAATTTGAGAACATTTTGTCAACAGCCTCCAATGACTATGACTTATATTACATGGCAATGTCAATAAATTCTTTGCTCTTATTCACCCAACGAACCCAATAAGCCTACAGCAACAGCTGGGATAATAACCTGTGATACAATCATAGCTTCGCATAAAATCGGCTCCTCTTTTCTGTAGCGTAACTGCAACATTAATACACCCTGGCAGCAAAAGAACCAGTTTCCTCATATAACAGGTTTGTGTTTATACCTGGAGCATGCATCTGGATCATGGCATGCAATACACTTTTAACACCCTTACTTTATCTCTTCACTTCATAAGAACATATGAGAGGTGTTCGAGTGTATGTACTGTGCCTGGGAGATGCGTGTGTGAGTGATGTATGATGGAATAGAGCACCTGATGTGAAGAGCTTGCATGTCCGCAGGAAGCTGATGGCCAGCCTCATGATGGAGGCCTTGTCCAGATGGGAGCTGATGCTGTGAGGCAAAGGTAGCTGGTGCGCCAGCTCATAGAACACCTCCGTCTCCTTACTGCGTCTGCTGCGAGCCGCATCACGGGATTTCTCCTTCCGCCGCTCTGAAGTGCTCCTACAAAGAGAAGTCAGAGGGAGTGAGGCCCAGTGAGTAGGAATACAGCTTTCTAAATTTGGTCCAAAACAATTAATTAAACTGACAGGACAATTACATCCGTACTTGTAAATGTGTTTGTTTTAGTTTAACTACAGTTACTGTATACTGCTGCTGGGAGAAAACAGGCAATTAAAATGAACATGGGCTTCCATGAGGTCACCAGTGACTAATATATTCTAACCCCACTTACACTGGAAGGAAAAAAATGGCGAGGAAATTAAATCTAAAAATCTTTCAATTGTCTCGCATGACAGTGTTACTTGATATAACAAGAAAACAACACACACTGGTTCCAACTTGCTACTGATATGAACCTCTAGCTAAACTGAGAGAGAATTAGCGTAGATCGAGAAAGCAGCAGCAACATAAACAGAGAGTTACTGAAAATTTGAGCCATACATCAGTGCCTGAGCTCATTAATGCTATAATACCTCACAATCATAATACAAAAAAGTAGTGGAATATATTAGAAAAATGGAGATTTAACAGTAACGAGAGAAAAGTGTTGTGTTTGCCCATACTTTTACTGCTTAAGTAAGTTGGTCACATATCGACCAGATGTTGCTAAATCAAATTCGTAATGTATCATAAAAGTATTATTTAGTAGTATTGTGAAATATTCATTCTTTGTCACACGAATCAAAATCCTATCTGATTCAACGTCAAATTTTGGATTTTTGCCTGGAAATTTAATCACGTTGTATCGTGCAAAAAGGTTGTTATTTATTTAATTTTTTTTATTTATTCGGGGGTGGGGGGTTAGGTATTTACTTTATAGCATCGCAGGTCCTGTTTTAGTGGACGGTGCATGTGACATTACATGTATTCACGGTTTTCATTATTGATTGCAGTTACAATCAAACATTGTCTGTTCACTTGAATTTGACATGTCAGTGTAGTATTAAGTACTCAAAAGTACCTTAACTCACCTTAATACATGACAGATTTAGAAAAGGTCCTTTTAAGAGTACATACAGTACAAATAGATAGAGGGTAGTGAGATGTCAGTGTGATGCTAAGGATAACAGCATAAGCCCAGGTTTCAAAACTCTTCCTGTCTCATATATTTCCTCTTCAAAAAACAGGTCAAGTTCCAAAGTCTGAGGTTTCTTGTGAACATCTAGATCTCCGTAGCCAGGTCACAGACATAACACCAGAATCCTATAACCAGAGATTTTCCTATTGATAGAGAGTTTCAGAAACACGTGGACATTGAAAGTCAGATCATTCCCAATATACATTTACAGCGTTATCATCCAGACGGCTAACATTTTTATCTTATTTTATATTTATATTAACCTTGCGATTGGTAGTCCAACACCTTAACCGCTAGGCTACATCTGTAATAGAAGCCTTTATTTTTTCACATATACTGTACATTACAGCACATATCCCTGCTTTAGAGATTGGAGTCAGAGAGCAGGGTCAGACATGATACTGCCCCTTTGGAGCAGTAAGGGTTAAGGGCCTTGCTAAAGGGCCCAACAGTGGCAACTGTTCCTGATCTTGTGCCACCACTGCCCAATTCTCATTCAGCTTATCCCTACACCCCAGCAAGCGAGACCAAGCCACATGTACGGCACATGGTGAACGTATACAAATACAGACAGAAGAATATGTACAGAGATACATTTTGATTTGTATACTTTCTCCCAAAAAAGTAATAATTGCACTACAAAAACCTCAGCCAAGTCTCACGGCCTGAAACATGAACCCAGCTGTGAACAGCAAAAAAATATAACGCATCTTTTAAAAAAAAGGGCTAAAAAGAACCCGACGCAAAAGACGGCCATCGTTTTAGCTATAATCCTGGGTTGGATTCTTGTAGGACAAATTCCGGATAAACAAATGCTGCACATATTTAGAATGTATCTGTCACACTCCCACAGATTGAAAACAGTCATTAGCACAGAAATGCTCCTCTGTTTCAGTTCTGAACGTACAGTCAGCCATTGTACAGTGGGGTTAAAGAGCCTGAGCACAATAGTGTACACGCTTCTTTTTTTTTGCAGCCTTTTCTAATTGAACACAATTTTCATTACAAACTTGATATTTCTGAAAACAAACTGAGTGAAATGTAGAAATATGTACATGAATTTCAGAGTTACTTAGCATTTGGTTTGTACCCCTTTATTGTTTTAATGACAGCGTGGGCTTGAGCTGCCATGGAGTCCGGAACCGTGCGCAAAACCTTTTTAGATCTAAACACATGCTTCAATAGAAAAGATTAGACAGGAGGAAAATCTGAGCTTTTGTATAAAACAGGCAACACGTTCGATATCACATTAGCTAGAAATAATGCAGAATCCTGAATATGAACTATTTACTTTCTTTGTTTCAAATATTTACAAAATATATTAAAAAATGATTGGTTATTTCTAATTTTAAATAGTAAAAAAAAAAAATCCAGATTTTCAATGAGGTCTCAGTCTTTAGAACCCCACTGTATAAATCCCTGTATAAAGTGAATAAGATTGATTGTCTTGTTACAGTGGCACGTGTCGAGGGGTTTTAAAGGGGCACGTGTCAAATATTAGGCAGCAAGTGAACAGTCAGTTCTTAAACTTGATGTGTTGGAAGCAGGAAAAATGGGCAAGTGCAAGAATCTGAGTAGCTTTAATCAGAGCCAAATTGTGATGGAAATTGTGATGAATGGGACAGAGTATCTCCAAAACAGGTCGGTATCTAACAAAATTGGTCCAAGGAATGGCTGGTCACAGGGACAGCAGTGCCCAAGGCTCACTGATGCATGTGGGGAGTGAAAGCTATCTCGTCTGTTCCGATCCCAAAGAGCTACTGCAATATATATTGCTGAAAATTGTCTTGGCTTTGACAGACTGGTGTCAGACACAGACACATAGAGCATCACATCTTGCTGTGTATGGAGCTGCGTACCCGCATACTAGTCATAGTGCTCGTAGGTCTTGTGGAGTCTAGGTCTCGGCAGCTCAGAGCTGTTTTGGCAACACAAAACGGACAACACAATATTAGGCAGGTGGTTTTAATGTTATGTCTGTTTAATGTTGGTGTACACTATGTAAGCAGGTGTGTAGGGGCACATACACACACACACACAAACACACACACACAGCAGCAGCGCGAGACCTTTCACTCACAAAAACACAAGAATCACCTGTTCCCAGGAACAACCACTATTTTGCTTTGATTTGCACCTTTAACAGTGCAACAACGTTAATAAAAACAGAAACACTTCGAAGATAAAAACTGTGTTTATCAGCAGCAGGCTAGTGCGTGTGATCGTAGTATGGCTTTATAAGTTACATCAAATTGGCTCCACAAGGATCACTTCATGCAAGCTAGGAGAATTCACTGTGGATGGAACGATAGTCTATGACAGCACGCTATGCACACACACACACACATTTACACCTACAGACAAATTAGCATAGGCAATCTGCCTTCTTGCATAGTTTTACGAGGTAGTTTTTAGGAAACCCACATGAACATGAGGACAACCTGTAAAATCCCAGTGTTATCAATGGTGGCAATGCTCCTGTCTGTACCACTGCACCAATGTGGCAGATATTGGCTTGATGTCTGATTACCATTTGTTTTTCGCAATGATAGGTTGGGACGATGTCCCAGTCATACAACAGAGTCCAATGTTCTAAGAGACATCTACCAAAAGACCTCGCATTCCAGACGCCTGCTTTTCTTTGCCTGCCCTCGGTACAAAAACATGAGAAGGACAACATAAGGACCAACCTAAGGTCCAACAGAAGAAATTTAATGACGGAGCAGAGTTTAAGAGGAGCAACATGAAAAACAGGCCCTGAGTAATTCATACCACAAGTGTTAGGTAAGTGAGATGTCTTTAGACGTTTTTTCCCCATAATGACTTCTCATCACTCAACTTACATTGTCTCCTGTGGTATGACACAAACTGGTTTTATGAGAAGAATGACTCTGTAAATGATGCTGGCCTTATTCCATCTCCCACAAGACCAGACACGGTCACCTGACTCAGCCAGTTAGAGCTTAACTGGAACTGAATCATGGGAAACGGAGCCCCAGTGAGACTGCTTTACAGGAGGAGGACACTTTGCATCATAATTTAGAAGAAAACAGTCATTATGTTGGCTTTGTAGAAGCCAACATTCTGTTTTCCTATTTCAGCTTAGACAAAAATTTATAAAATTTAATGCGGCCTAGGACCTTCGAGCCACATGCACCAAATTCGTATATGTTGTAGACCCTGGTCTGAAGTTTGTTGCTATTATTTTTCTAAGCGATCTGAGTACCGGTACTTCCGGTACCGGGTCTCAAAGTGGCCTTTTTTCCCATAGACTCCCATTATAAACTTTGGAGGTTTATAACTCGGCAAGCTTTCGAACTATCTACACCAAACTCGGCCAGCTCCTTTAGGGTGATACTCTGAACAAAATTGGTGTACCGACTGGCCTTCCGGTTGTGCTGCAGCCCCAAAATATGCAAAATCAAAAAACCTTTTACAAAATGGACATGTGACATATCAAAACACTCAGAACAATGAGGGGAACTCCCTCACAGGTATTCTGATGATGTCACGTGATGTCACATGAAAATAAAAAACTTTGCACAACATGGACATGTGACATATCAAAACACTCAGAACAATGAGGTGAACTCCCTCACAGGTATTCTGATAATGTCACGTGATGTCACATGAAATTAAAAAACTTTGCAGAACATGGGCATGTGATATATCAAAACACTCAGCACAATGAGGGGAACTGCCTCGCGGGTATTCTGATGACGTCACATGCTTGTCTCCACTTGCCTCCAAATGTTTTGGCACCCTATCTTTCTGTCCACTTGCCTCCAAAAGTAACACTGACCCTTATGTCCACTCGCCTCCAAAAAGCACCAACCTTTGCTAATACTTGCCTCGTCAAAGCCAACATCAAAGTTTGTCGCGACAAATCTAGTTACTTACTGGGATGTTTTACATAAAAAAAGCACAATGTTTGGAGTAGAATAATAAATAATTAATACATTTTTTTTTTTCTTTAGTGGACTCTTTAGGTCAAATTTTAATTGTATTTTCCATTAAAAAAAAAAACTCCAATGCCTTCCAAAGGCTGTTAGAATGCTACGCAATACGTACATTGTAAATTAATGTTACGTAATACGTACATAGGTCTTCAACGGCGGATGAGGAAACACTACTACTTATTGAGGAAACACTTCAACTAGCACTTCTTTCCCTATCTTTTGCATTTATATATAAAAAAACAAACAAACAAAAAAAAAAAACCCTTTGACACTTTTTCATTGTAACTTTGAACAATGTTTTAAACTCATGGTATCTTAAGTATGTAACCTAGTGAGCCAGCATTAATGAATCCAATGATAGAGATTTAAGCACTTATGTATGTTGCTCTGGATAATGGCGTCTGCCAAATGCTGTAAATGTACATTGCATTTTAAGACACTTTTCCTAACAGCAAAGCATGTTAAGTACTTGACGTTCCCCCCAATTATCTACTGAATGTGCAGCATTACAAATCGAACTAAAGTGTTAAGTATTAAGTGTTTTTTACATTTTCCAGCCCTATGGAATTAAACGGGTAAAGCAACATCTTTATTAATGCACCGGTGACACTTTATTATTGTCACTTCAGAAATATGCATTACAAGCTTGTCATGACGAGCAATAACCTACTCACATGACACACGATTACCCTTAACCTGAAATGTCAGCCAATCCTAATTAATCTTTAAACAACAGCTAGAGAAGTCAATTTGAAGCTGTCTGATTATACGCATTATCTCCTTCGCTTGAGATGTTAGTATTACTATATTCTATGCTCTTTATCAACACTCTTTCTTTCTCTAAGGAAAACTTAATATTAATAACCCTTTCTTATGACCATGCAGCAAAATGAGTGGCAGTGAGCCAAAACAGAGTCTCTCATGATAATCCCTGCATTTGTCTAATCTAAGCAAGCCTAGAAACACATTAAACTCAAACGTTGCTCTGGCCTCTATTAGGAATGTGCTGACATAGAGCGGACTATTCATAATTCGCAAAATTATCACAATAGTGTATTTTAAAAATTCCTACACGATCCCCTGTACCGGTTTTAATTGCTTAGTATTTTTGCCTTAAACAAGCCCTAGAAGCATTTGGGATTTGTAGAAAAGGCTTTTTTTTTTTTTTTTATACTTTCTCATTACTTTAATAACTACTGCCAACATTTTTGCCGTTAAACCATGCTTATTCCCAATTCTGATACAGGAAAAATACTTTTTCTATCATAACCAAACCACACAATGTTAGTTTACTCGTACTTCTTTACGGCTCTTATACTCAGCTAGTAATAAGTAACTGGCTAAATACAGTATATGCAAAGTAAAATTTTGCATGTATGTACACTGTATGGATGTGTTTGTAGGTATGTAAATAGTGTAGACTTTTCAGGGCATATTTATACCGATCTTTGTCATCTTTGTAAGTTTTATATCTGATAACCAAGTCAATTTTTCTACTTTCGGTGTACATGCGCATCCACGTTACTCCTGTACTGAGAAAGATTTTTTAAAACAACGAACGTTTTTTTTTTTTTAAAGCCTAAATTGTTCTGCTGAAACGAAGAGAACGTATAGGGGAATGAGAATCTGAAAATGGGCCAAAGTTGTAAGACTAACTGCTAGAGACAAGGTATCTCAGAGGACTACATTTTAAAAAATAAACAGTT
The DNA here is from genome assembly GCF_030014155.1 of Tachysurus vachellii. Lineage (NCBI taxonomy): Eukaryota > Metazoa > Chordata > Actinopteri > Siluriformes > Bagridae > Tachysurus > Tachysurus vachellii. The sequence goes on along the minus strand of NC_083465.1, from coordinate 10,469,999 downwards.
AACTGTTGCGAACTCTCCTGACCCAAAATGTTGCTTAAGGTAATAGATCACAGCAGGCGAAAGTATCCAGACTTTACACCACAAGTAGTAAATGACTCATTTAAACACTGTTCAGACTCCTTTAGGGCAACCTTTATCCTATATTACGTAATGTTTATCAGAACACAGACATACTCAGAGAATTGCTGCATGCGGTTAAAGAGAAAGCTCATCACTCAGAACCGAGTGACCGTAACGTAACAGGGTTGACACATCACAGAAGAGAACAAAAGTATTTTTTTTTTTTTTTAATTCTGTCATTCAAAGTGCCCCTTTTGCACATGAATAACAAGTTTTAGAGTGCAGTAAAATTCGTACATTCAGCTCAATAGATAAAGGACGAATGAGAACTTTTGCATTCTCTGCGGTTAGAAGAGTGGAAGCGTATCTGTGAAGCACATCAGATACCTGAGGGACAGAACACATGAGCAGATGCCTGGTACGATAACTGAGACTAAGAGTTGTCTTTCTACACAGCAGCCTTTTCTACGCTGATAAGTATCACGGCACTGGCCATCGATCTTAAAAAAACGCTCTTAAATGAGGCACTGAGGGAGACATAAATCTGGGAACTGGTGTCAAATCCACTTTTCAGCAGGGTCATGATGTATTACTGAACAATCTCATCCATACTACACTGTTGTGTGGCTGATGGTTAAATTGTAACCTAAACTCGACGTTAGTAAGCGATTCATTAATCTTTATTTGATCTGTGCTTCTAGCATTTTCTGCAAGACAGAAATTAATTAAGCAGTTTATTATAATCAGATTTATCTGCCACTTGAACCATTTCGGAGAAACTGAGCTTTGTTGTACAAAATTGAACCATATCAACATGTCACAATGCAATGCAAGCTATGCCGGTTTGACGAACGCAGATGCGCATGTATGACAAGCAGCAGAAACTGATATTAAGGGCAAGACAAACTGCCTAAGTGACCATTCTTCATTGGGATTCATGACAAAACACACACAACCTCATGTACTGTACTGTCATTGTACTGTAGGTCATTTTCTTAACTACAAAGCTGCCTAAATTAAGCCCCGTGTCCCCTCTGCCATGCTAGTCATGCTAATGCTGGCCGAAGCTCTCCTGGAACTCTGAGTTGACCTTCGATCTGCAGAAGATCAACAAATAGCTTCTGTGTTTGTAATTGCCATACAGTATTTGCCCTGATGGACATATATGTCCTCCTGCAGTAAATACATAAACACAATAAAAAAAAAAAAATTTGATGGACTGATTTGAAAATACAGGAACAGTCTTACTGAGGAGTCAATAATAGTCCAAATCGTCCAGTTTTCTCGCCTGCATTTCAGTTTCCGTTCTTGTCATGAGTGTCAATGAATCGATAAGATATTTAGTGTAACTCTGGAACTGCTCAATAACAATCTCTCCCTAGTATAGGCATGTCATGAAACCGCTACCTGAACCGTGTCTTATGAAACTAAACCAGTCACGGCAACATTCTATTTTCAACCCTGTGCAATGCACTAATGGTGCATGACTAGAGAAAAGGTTGCCTTCAAATGACCCATGCCCAGTGCATACCATGCATGCTGTTCCATACTCGGGAGGAACAATAAGTAAATTACACTACAAAAAAAAAAAAAAAAATGGACAAATAATCTCTTTTTTGATCATGTGCAAGTTATAGCAGCCTAGAATATATAGCTCATAACACACTGTCCGAAACTCTACAGTGCTTTCGGTGCATATCTACAGTAGATGTCTAGATGCATCTCTAGAACAATTCAGGTATTTAGATGCATCTCTAGATCACAAGTCATCGTTAAAAGAGTTACACGCAGTCTCCGTATCTTTAGTGAAACCAATTCTTTCACACTTGCTGCAGGCTTTCCAAACTGTGTCTGTGGGACAATTGTTGCTCATATCAAGCAGAAGTTTCAGGATTGATAAAGAACCATAAACCAACATTTTTTAATGAGAAACAATGTGTTTGGTCTTTCATGCCTGCAACATTTTTCAAAATACAACGTACTTCATATCGTTTGAACTGCGACCGCTTTTGACTTTACAGCCAACTGCACAGACAAAATCAAACCACACCTAAAAAAGCATCCTCATGAATGTGTTACAGATCACAAGATTATTAACCACTGTACCCCCTTGGGCTCTCTCTCTCTCTCTCTCTCTCTCTCTCTCTGTGGTTTTAATCAAAATGTCAGATCTTGCAAGCTCTTGGTTAGCCTCAGGTGAAGCTCAAAAAAAAAATCACAGCAGCCATCTGCTCCTCTGCCATACAAATATTTTCATAATAAGCAGCACCGGGCTTTGGGGTTTACAGCAGCCAGAGAAGAAGAATCCAGGAAAGGGCACAGAGTACAAGTCTTCCTCATTGATACTGCCTTCAAGTGTGACAGAGGTGGGTCATTCTTAACTTTTTTCACCTATGCAATGCATTCAGGCTCCAATTAACTACAAAACAATGAACAAACCTGAAATTCCTTGAACTTGTTCACTTATAAGGAGTTTTTCTGTAAATTTGGCCTGAACCCCTTCTAATCTCTGATCCCCTGGAACAGTTTGTTCCCTCAGACTGCAAAACAAATCAACGTTGGCGCAACCTCTCACTCACGAGAAGGGAGCTCTTAAGACAAACGGTGTGCAACACTGTGGACATTGAACGACCCTACTACTACTACTATATAAAGTATAAAGCAAAAAAACGTTGTTAGCTGCAATTAAAAGGAAGTCAGAGACTGGCTGACAGGAAAAGACTGGGACGCATGCTTCTTAAGCAGAAGAAAGTTCTGATCAAGGCCAACCGATATACCAAATGATCAGGTGAAGGCTGAAAAAAGTCAAAAAAAAAAAAGAGAGCATAATCTTTTGAGCTAAGAGCTTTGTATGTGCCCCTGCTGTTAGCCTAGGGTGGGGATATAGAGGCCTAGATTCACATTCTCTCCAGAGATCCTGTCACAATAAACTGCACATTTTTGTAGAGTCGGCTCTCAGCAATCATCTCAATCTCCTCTAGAACCTTGGCCCACATGAGACCAATACAATATCAATGACAGTCGATTAGATCATTTTCTAAATGGTGCTCGGATGACAAGATGGCAAGCATGGACACGACTCCTCGCAACTTCATATCGCTGTCCTGTTACATTAGCTGACTCTCTGACTCTACCATTAACACTTAGTCAGTAGAAAGTGTCCTCTAATTACCTGTAAAACCTGATAGACAGAACAGAAGGCATCTGTTCTCAGCAAAGAGCTTTAAGCTGGGCATCTCTGTCTGAGGACTGAGAGACTCTGAGGTGGCAGGGACAGAGCTTGGATAGAGCACTGGCAGAGCTGGCACTGAGAGCCCTGGGAAGCAAGCCAGCATTTGCCCTTTGGCCAGAGGGATTTGAGAGCACAGTTTAACAGAGATGAGTACTGAGAAGTCTCTCGCCTCCTCTGCATCTCAATATCTGACAGAGAAATGAAGACAGTGTCACTTAACTGTCACATGCAGCTGTCTAACTCGAATCCTAAATATGAATAATATAACTTAGCATAGTATCATTTTTATATGAGATAGTGTCCTGTGTGATGCAAGAACAAAATTCTTATATTTTAACTGTTATCTGTGTTTAAATAGGGATCACGCATCCAGATATCCTTGAAGGTTCTCCAATAAATCTTTGAATATTTAGCCTTTTCATTTTGGAAACTCTCTGTGCTAGGGTCCAGATTAGAAACTAAAACAAATCCAGATTTATAACTAAGACAAAACAAGTAACTGCCTTCAACTCATATGGGCAGAATAAAAAGTTTAGTATTTTAGCCATTTCAAAGATTACACTATTACGCAACCTGACAGGCATTACTGTTACCAGATTAAAAAAAAAATAACAGTAGAAGGATATGAAGTTACACAAGCTCGCTCTCTCTCTCGTATATATACATACATACATACACACAGTATACACACACACACACACATATATATATATATATATATATATATATATATATATATATATATATATATATATATATATACACATATATATTATATTATATATATATATATATATATATATATATATATATATATATATATACATACATACATACACACAGTATACACACACACACACACACACACATACATACAGTATTATACTAATTACTGTATTCTACTGAAAGTAAACCACAGCTCAGAGATGGAATTCCCTAAATGATTTAATGGCAAATAAATGAAACAATCCATTACACCATACCTACATATTTTGAGGTCCAATACGGCAGACACTTTTGTTGTAAAAGCCCTACTCACTCCAGTTCGGCCTTCGTCCCTTAAGGAAATGCTTGACGCTTTTTGCATTCCCATCTGAATTACAATATCCTGATACTAAAGATACATGCTCTTCATTTGAGTGGTATACTGATGTTTGTGTTCAGTTTCCCTCTGATTGATCTGATAAAGGCACACAGAATATGCAGGGAACTACCAGTCACGAGACTGTAGCAGACTTTTAGGCGCTTTGTCCAAGTACACACACACACAAACACAATGTGAAAGCCTAAAACTTTCAGTATTTTCTTTAAAGGGATATTCTAAATTTTCACAACTTTAGGATAATTGCTTAGGAAAGAAGAAAACAGTCAGGAAGAGTGGTTTTCAAAAATAAAACAAACAAAAAGAACAAAACCGAAAAAAAAACCACAACTGTCCGTTGTCTAAAAAGTTGTCTGGGAATTTACCAACAGATGACTTTACAATGCTTATGACAGTAATCTCACCTCCCAGTGAAGCTACACGCATCTTCTAAGGCTTTAGATTTCTCAACAAAACAGTCTGAACAATCCAATCCATTATGTGTGGCCTTTAGAGATTAATCTGTTCTCATGAAGCTTTATAGGCTCCTAGACATGACAGGAACAAGGCAACATGTTCTTAGGTGTTAAGTCAGCATTAAATATATTTAAAAAAAAAAAATAATAATGGAAAGGCCTTAGTGGAGTGATTTTTTTTAATTTGAGATTTATTTGTATAATGCCATAAAGTCAGTGTTTTTTAATCTTAAATTATAAAATTAAGAATTAATACAGCTAATGTAAAAATAATAATAATAATAATAATAATAATAATAATAATAAAAATAAGAAGACCTGACACTGAAAACCACTGCTTTCTAAGAATATTAAAAAAACAGAAAAAGTAGTGTGTTTCTGTATAGTTCAATACGTTCTATTATTATTATTATTATTATTATTATTATTATTATTATTATTATTATTATTATTTGTGTATTTAAGGAGAAATGAATGGTTATTTTGATAGTATTTATTTATTTGTATCTATTTTTATCACTTTTTCTAAACCTTATCACTTTTTCTAAACCTTATCACTTTTTTCCAGCAAATCTTGGAAAAACCATCATGAAGCATTTAATAGTAAAATCACAAAACTGTCTATATAATTGTGATATAGTTAGGGATTGACCTGGATTATTTTAACCATAATTATTCCCGGCTCAGATTACATCAACACCACAGCAATCTGAGAACTCACCCTTTTTCCCCCCTTTTCTTTTTTTCTGCCCTTTAATTACTCTCCAATGACAATAATGTCATAATAATGACAGATAACATGCAGGTGACAACAGTTTGGGTTTTTTTGTCACGCAAACTAGTGAGTTGTAAAAGTTCATGTTCATGTCTAAAGGCGATGCATTAATGCAGCAGCAGGTGTTGTTTATTCCCTCCGCTCGTTTCTTGTGCACATGCAGTCGCTTTCTCTCAATCTATCGCACGCAACTTTTAACAAGACTTGCTAGAGCAGCTGCTAAAGTGATTAGTGACACTATTCCCCTTATAGACTCTGGGATTGATAAGTCACGTGCGGTTTAGGGAAATCTGATCAACTTACCTTTTCTTTTCTTTCTCGGCTGTCATCTTTCAGAAGTTAGGTCTCACTCACTCACACGCTCGTTCCAGTAATTTCTCCGAACTTCACTCACTCACTCACACACACGCACGCGCACACACACATACACGCACAGACATACACACGCGCGCGTGCAAAAGATATTTTGACAAGCACAATGACAAGCACTCCTGTGCGCGCGCAGGTTTAGTCTATAAAACAACCAACCCAAAAAAAAAGTTACGCGGTTAAAAAGAAAGAAATAAAATCCATTCCAAGTTAAAAATATGCAGGACGCGAGGCTATACAGTCTCAGAACACTGTCGAGGATCGTATAGCCTTCCAACAGTGGATCACAGGTAAAAATCCGAGGCGCTGAAATGACAAGGTCGCGCTTTTTCAAAAAAGTCTGAAGAACTTTGTACCTCTTCAGCGTACACACTCGCACACACTCATACACACTCATACACACTCGCACACACACGCTTTGGTAACGCTGCACTCAGCTGGTCGGCTGCCAGTAGCGAGATTAATCCGCGCATTCTGATTGGTCAGTTTGCTCCCTAAAACACGCCCACCGCGTCATGCCAACAACATTCTGATAGCCTTTAGCACCAAACAGTTCAAAACTCAGGTGACAAAACTAAATGTACACATTTCCTAAGATGTCTGTCCAGAAAATCAAAGTTAATTTATAATACTTTGTTTTTTTAAAAACTATATTAAAGTAATTGAATTTGTATTAAAATTCAGTTATATTTGATTGTAATTAAGGTTTATTATAATTCAGTTATACTCACATGAATACCATGTGTAATTTGAAATGTATTCATATATTATTAGATGTAATAGTATCTGAGGGATATAATACATAAAGAATAATTCATTGTTTTATTGTAATTTTCAACATTTATTAAAATAAGAACGAACGATTGAACACAGTGAACAGATTTTGCAGGCATTCTTTGCCAAGGACGGTTTAAGCAAAGCAAAAGTACATATGACATCTTTCACATTGTCTATTTGTTGTCGTATGTATCCGAAACTGGACCCGGATCTGGTAGAGAAGCAGCTTTGTTTTCTCAACAGATTGAAAAGATTCCAACAAGGAACAAACATCACAGTATTTCTTTGTAAGCTGTGTTCATTTGAGGTATTTTAAAGACATTTGTAAATGTATTAATTATATTTCATTATTTATCTTTGTTTTTGTGTCAAAATTTGATAGCAAACACGATACAATGCACTGACCATATTTAGACCCCGTAATGATCAAACCTCATGCTTGTGCTAGTTGTCTTTTTACACCACAGCTGTACAGTCAGGGGGTTTAGACAACTACCTATTTTATTCTGGTTGCATCTCTGTGTTGGGGTAACTGGGTGTGCTCCATTGTGGTAACTAACAGCTGATTAGAACTGAGTTTTTGTAGATTGCCCCACAGCCAGATCTTAACCTGTTTTGTGATCTCTTCCCAGAGTGTGAGTTCCATTAAGGTCATCTGTAGCTGTAGCAGGAAATCCAGTTGCTAAGTTGTTATAAACTATTGGGCCAAATTGTCACTAGCACCATCATAAAAAGAGAGAGTGTATTTGTTTAGTGGTTACAACACAGCTCTCTCATGCTCAGATGACCTCTATCTGTGCCAGTGATGGCTAAGTAGTCATGGCTCTGGATTGTAAGTTTGTGAGTTTCTATTCCAGTCTGTTATTATTGGGTCCTTGAACAGGTCCTTAACCCTCGTCTCCTCTTCTCAGCTGAATGAAAAATATTTCACACTATGAATGAATATAAATAGAAGAGTCTAGTGTACATTCTTTATAAATAAAATCAAATTCTGGATCCTTCATTTAGAGGAAATTCACATGCCTATGCAGAGCCACTCAAGAAGGTCTACATTCCATCCCAATCATTACAATCTGTGTGTGAACAGCACCTGGCTGATAAACGGTTGGGTTTAGAACGGTCGCTTTTCATTTGACAGACAGACAAATCTATCTGTAGTGCATGTTTGTGTGTAGTTTTATCTCATTATCTCAGTGCCAAACTGATGTGTTGGAAGTAGGAAAAAAGGGCAAGTGTTAGGATCTGAGCGACTTTGACAAATGGCTAAATATTGACGACTAGACAACTAAGTCAGATCACTGTTGACTTATTGCCTAAAATACCCCACCCCTTGACAGGTGCCAATGTACTGATCTAGCCAGTGTCACCTGTCAGTCGTTTTAATGTCGTTGCTGATATATTTTGCATGGTGGTGGCCTTCTACTGCTGTAGTTTTGCCTGGAAATGTTTTAAAAAGAATGAAATATTATTAAACTAAAAGTTACTGTGTTCTGAAATTGTTGAAATTCAAAAATATGAATCATCAGCATAAGATGATAACATTCTATGTAAAAAATGTAAATGTAAATGAAATGAAATGTAAATGTGAAATGAAAATGTAAATTCTAACATTTAATAACATTAAAATATACTTTTATAGAAGCTTGTGCATTTGATTTTTTTTTAATCTGTGTAGATAAGGCTGGACAATCAGGCTAAATGAGAAGCCTCCAGTTCAACACCTTACAAAGTAATTCTGATCATTCAACTCAAGTAGTGAGGATTCTGTGACATTTCTCGTGCCTCAGGATGTTTGAGACCTCTGCTGAAATGGTTACCTTTGACAAGGACATTTCTTCATGTTGGTCACAGGTATTCATTTTAAGAATTTTCCTTCTGTGTCTCCATGTTATACAACTTTTTTTAATCTTCTGCTATTGTAAACCAAACCATTCACATAGACACACATACATATGTTGCTAGGTAGTTAAATAGAACAATTAAGCCACATACTGTATGTGCCACATTTGGAGAGCAGCTATTCCTAAAACCCAGCAAGGAGATTTGGTTTAATTGTCTTTTCAGATATTGGTGACTAAAATTTAGCTTTATTGGTGACTGGCTGATGTGCTGTCTGGTTGCAGCCATATGGTGACAATGACATTAGATGTAATCCCATTATTTTCTGATGCAGGTGTTCTACATTTCCAAAGACTGAGCATTTTGGAAAAAAAATACATTGGATTAATTTTTACACAAATCTAAATCTGTCATAATCTCAACTTCTTAGCCACAGTGGAAAGATTTTCTATACGTGCCTCAAATTAGCAGGGCCTGTTTTGCCATCTGTTTATCTACTGTAAAGTAAGTTGTGTAACACAGTAAGATTTGCCTGTTACATGATTAAACCTAACTCAGTTTCAACAGTGGCAAATGTTGATATCTTACTAGGGAAATAATTGATAAAACATTTTAAAATGCAGATCTAACTAAAGATAATTGTAATAACTTGATTTACAGTACATACAAGACATATGCTTCTTTTTTTGATGTGTCTAAATTTGTGTATCTGTATTCCTCATTCTAGTCTTTACATGTGGAACAAAAACTGTAGTTTACTTTTAAGACCATCTTATTTAATAGGCTCCGAAACATACAATCCACATTCACATCTTTTGAGTACAGTACATTTGGCACAGTAAAATGCGTACAATAAACATGGCAAAGTTAAAAAGCCAGAGGAACAAAAAACATTAACAAAAGGTTTGTGACACACTGTACAGTTTCACAACACAATACAATGAAAGAAAAATGCTTACATACACATGTATGATACTTACAGTGATATAATACACATAACTTACATTAATTTGCACTGTACCTCTGTGTGTACATACATAATACGCAGTCAGACAGAGATAGATACACAGTTTCCCAAGAGGTACTTCTTGTAGACATGGATATATGCATATTTTGCTATTTTCTTGGTACTTGTTAATGTGTACAACAGCCCAAATGTGATTCCTATTTAGAGTCATCTTTATATTTAAAACATTTATCATTTTAAAATGTGTAACACCCTAGGGAGAGTTGGCAAGGAAGTAGTGAGGATTCTTTTTGCAGAAGTCCAGTGAAAGCAGCAGCAAAACAATGCAAAAAGACACACAAATTGACAGGCCACCAATAAACCACGTGTACTGTACATTTTATTATCTGTCAAAAAGGAGGAAGATTATGGCTAAAGCTAGTTTGGATGTTGTAGTGGGGGTCTTTGCTATGGCAAAAGAAATCTTCACAAGAAGCCTCAAAATATATAATCTGGAAAAGGATGAGATTAGAGGATATTTGTAAGTAAGAAGTTTGTAAGTAAGTAATGCTGTGCATTTCTATAGTCTCTACCACCTATATTTGTGATTATGGTGCAAGCTCAAAATACATGGCTGATCGCTTCAATCTCCCAGAGCCAACTCGCTTAAGCAAACATTGCTCACTCTCTTCATTAAACAACTTTTCCTTTATTCATTTGTTTCAAAGTGGTTACTGAATGATAGGTGTACAAACTGAAGGATATTCCACAAAATGTGATATTATGGTATTTTATGTTAAATTATGTAAAAAGAATATTAATAAGCTATTTTTAGTTTGATGGTGTTAACCTGGTGTCCAGCAGCATAATTGTAAAAATGGGGGTATAATGAATACATTATCAAGAGGAGTGGTTAGGCAATAGCCAAATATTCAATCAAATCAACCCTCATTTACTTTCAATTCCAAGTATGTGGCCAAAAAAATGAACATTTTTATAATTATAGAATAATTAATATATATTACCAAACTATGGCTTTTGATTGGTCAATTATTCATCTCTATAACCTCAGTAATATTGGTTAAGGAATTAATTGTTTTTATTTAATGTTCAGAATTGTGTTTTGTTTGACTGTGTAATATTCTGGCTGTAATTTTACCCAACTGCCAACCAGATTTACATTCAATATCTATGTATAAAATAATTCAGCTTGTTGTAATCAGGTAATTGTCATGTTTAAATCGTGTACAGCTACAAAACAGGTTCAAGGAAACATTTTAAGCCTAATTTTAGCCCAAAGAGAGTTTGAAAATACCACTGTGTCAATAGATTTTAAAAGTCAAACGTCTAATTGCTCCACTCCACCCGTATTAGCATTCATTTATGATCATAAGAGAGCAAACTGGGAAAGTTGTCCCAGTTTGTCCTGAGAAAATGCACGAGTACACTGATATTAGTGTAGCTACACACTAAAAATGCACCCTCTGAACTGGACAACTGAAAAAAGCCACCAATAAAGAACAATCAGCAAACTTAGACAGAGAAAAAGAAAAGGTAAAAGGAAATGGGAAGATGAACAGAAGAGGAACCTATAACTCTCATAAGCAAATGACAGTCACCCATAGACAGTTTATTGCACATGGACAGTATCTTACTCATACTCATATTCTAGCATTATATTGTTGTTTTCATGACCATGCAACAGATAAGGCCATTATTTCAGCCTCAGACGTATATATACAGGACATGTTCTATAGATAGATGTGAATAGGTACTGATCTCTCATTCACAATCCTGAGCCTTGGTTCAGTGAAGAAAATTTATTCAACTGACAATAAGACAGCCCAGTAATAATAATTAAAAAAATAAATACATTTAATACACACATGAGACACTTGCGCTCTCAACATCATGCTCACAAACCCCAAAAAACAGACACACAATCATTTCCACAAACACTTTGAATGGCACGGGTTAAAGTAAAAAAAAACAAACAAACAAAAAAAAAACACTTCTAAAGTAAACTACAGGGTGATCCAAAAGACTGGCAACTTTTCTGGATTCTTTTAGATACATTCCCCTGAATTGTAAAGAAAGCTAACAAGCTAAACCTTTGATTGTAGTTTGCCTACATTTGGTTTTTGGTGTGCTAATAGAGAAAGGAAAGGTCTACACTACAGATGTGATGTTCAGCAAAGTCAAGTACAGCCTCAGATCCAACACTTTATTCCAATAGTACCAGGACCAGGAGTCTGTATACTGGCTCTAATGTAGTGCATGTGTGTGTGTGTGTGTGTGTGTGTGTGTGTGTGTGTGTATTTGGGACTATAAAAGTATTTCCATGTCAACAATGAATTTGATTAAACATATGAAATGTAGTGAATCTGAAATTCACATGAAATGTAGAGCAGACATCAGTATTAATCCGCTAAAACTATATACACCTAAAGAAATCCAGTCACTCCATTCTTTTGCTGAGTTTTTTGTGATTGTTGCTGCTGCAGCTTTTTTCAAAATGAGCAGTGCAACTTGTAGATTTTTTTCAGGAATTGGGGAAATTGCAAGCACGGCATTTTTCTTTAAATCTCCTAGCAATGAAGACACATGTAATTTCTGTTAACTGTACTCATGTTAGACACACTTGAATCAAAGAGAGCTTTGGCTTAATGTGTGTCTTTGCCCAAATCTGCGGTCATTTTAAATAATTAATGGAAATATCATTGAGTTTGCTTGATTTTGCATCCAATCCATAAAAAGGTTATGTGCATTAAAGTGGACTGACAGAAAAAGAAGGACTTAAAACGCAATTTTAAATTTATTATAATAGCTGGTTACAAGTCTTTTGCAGTGGCAGCTTTATGACACTTCCTGTATGGAGAAACGAATCTCTCACAGTCTTCAGGTGGGATTTTGAAAAAATCCCATTCTACTACACTTTCCCTAAACCTTGAAGGAAGCCTGCTGGTGAATTCTGATCTTCGGTTATTTCAACACATTTTCTATCGAGCTTGTTGACTGAATGTTGATTGACTGTACCATTGACACACCTTTATGTTCTTCCAGACTCTTCTAGAGTCTCTTTGCAGTATGTTTTGTAGATGACAATAGGTTCTTCTGAATAATGTCCAAATGTACATGGCCCCTGTTGGGCAAGGGTGCTGCATCATGGCTGACCCTGCACCCTGATCCCATCTTCCTAACAAGCTGAGAAATGCAAAGAATTTAATCTTGTCAATGTGTACATGACAAATAAATCCTGCTTCTTTTTTCACCTCAGAACTTCCCTGAAGATATGAGATCCATTTTTCTGCTAACATAGTGCATCGTATCATTGCAGAAAAGTTTTCTGCAAAGTGACAGTTTCGTCTAGTCTGACCACACAGATGTTGTGCGTACTGTTCCAGTGGTCATAGTGCTTATAACAACATTTAGGAGTTTAGAAACACATCAGTTACCAGTACAACTGCTTTGCTGCTGGAGTAGAAGTAATAAACATCCAAGAAGAACAAACCTGCTTTTAATTAGCTCAGTTAGTAGAACTAATTATTGCAATCAAGTGGTTTAGTGCTTTTTCTTACCATGTGAAATACTTCCATTCTGTGTCATTCCACACGCATGCACAGGACCTTTTTTTATACAGATTAGAACATTACAATTTCTTTAACTGTATATCTTTACTGAATTAGTACAGATGTCTTTGTAAATAGCTTCAATAGAATGGAATTTTTAAATGTTGATATGGTAAATACTTTTCTTCACTGATATGGTATGGTATATACACATCCAAACACAGTTGGGTCCAAAAGCTTAAAAAAAATCATTAAAATTTGTAATTTCATTACAAATTATATTGTTGACAACAACTTGAGCTTAAAGGAAAAATTAATCAGTGTCGTCTGAACAATAGAAGAGATTGGACATGAGGAAATTCAGACGATTTGTACTTAGCAGTTAACGTGATTAGAATCGTACATTCGCTTACATTTAAAAAGGGACCTAGAAATAGTGCAGAATTTGAAATATTAAAAAAATTCTAGATATTTAATTTTTTTGGTTTTCAATTTTTGTTTTTTTTTTTCTTCCCTTAACGTTCTAAAACCTTCTGTTTCTTTCCAATTGAATGAATGAATGAAAAACCTTTCAAAATAACCTTAGACTTTTGAACCCTACTGTATATATACTGTGTATGAGGCGAAAGCAGACTCTCAACTGATAGCTTAAAATGAAGTTTAACATTAATTCCAGACATGAAATAATAACTAATTCCAGAAGAAACTAAGACTAGCCACATATGAGCCAGTGAAATTTAAACGCACAATGCTTCACTTGAGAAGACAAATAAAATGCAAAGTACTCCTCCAATAAACTCCTCAGCTGATATTATAACAATAAAGTTATTATTAACATCATGATTACATTAAAGTACTTGGGCTTCTTTTTAATGTAAATGTTGAACAAGGTATCTGCTTATGCAAACATTTTTATCACTGTGTGTTTGAGTGTGTGTAATATGTGTGTATATGATTGTATAGACTTGCACTGACTTGTTCAACTGAAAGACCTTTTGTGTTCTTCAACATAAAAATCCTAAAATACAGAACTCAAAAACAAACAAACAAAATAAAAAACAGCTGCATGTAAACC